>NC_056745.1:1406035743-1406123243 GCF_019279795.1 Protopterus annectens
ATATAAGCTCCTCCTCTTTATTATGGTTCAACAGCTACTTATCAGGATGTCACCAAGCAGTTCTATGGCAAGACCAACTGTCTCATCTATTACCAGTATCCATAGGAGTGCTCAACGGTTCATACTCGGCCCATGTTGTTCTCTCTATTTGCCAACCAGATCTCTTCATCCTCACTTACTGCCTCAGTAGTGCAATACGCACATGATGCCACCATTATATGTGCTGCCCCCACCTCAAATGAACTGTAAACTTTAACCCAAAATAACTTTACTCTAGCTGAAACATGGTTCACCAACATCAGACTTATTCTTAATCCCAAAAAAATAAACAAACTAATTATTTTTAGCCCTGGTAGATCTCCTCTAAGCAATAGTTTTACCATAAACTCCAAAGATAATATTCAAATCACACCAGCAACACACACTAAACTGCTAAGTGTAGAAATCAACAATCTCCGGAAATTTGACATACATATAGCAGAAATCATCAAGAAAGTAAACAAAAAGCTTGGGCTCCTCTATAGGAACAAACAGTTTATCACTAAACATAACAAAGCCACTACTGCAAGGACTCATCTCTTATCCATCCTCCTCTATGTCTCCTCTATCTTGATAATCTCTGACATACCGAACTAAACAAAATGGCATCTTGTTATAACAAGATTTCCAAGTTTGCTACAGACGTCTCACATAGGTCCCCATCACTGTCTATTCCTTAAGCAGCTCAATTGGCTGGAGCTTCCTTAACTACTGCTACTCAATCAACTTGCAATAGCATACAAGCTCTACTACCTTCATGATAAAACCTCAGCACTCCAGCATCTAATTCAGCCCCACACTAACACTAGAGCCTTAAGATCTAGTAACCAGAACCTCATAAATGTCAGCAAATATAAAAATGATGCTGGTAAATCTCCATTTGCCTGCACTATTGCCAGAATCTGGAATTCACTACAACTTCTACTACTTCTACTATTCAATTAAAAAAAAAAAAAACTCCTGAAAACCCACTATTTAAACAATTGGCTTTGCTCATGCTACTCCCCAAGGTTAATCCATACTAATGCAGTGCTGCAAGGATTCTGCTAAGGGTCACTAATTTACCCCTGGAAAGTTTGTCAATATGTTATTTACTTTACAAAACTAATGTCTGTCTTCTGTAATACTGACAAACATTACCTACTCCTCAACCAAAGATCTTACGGTAATAAACAGTATTAACTGTCTGCTTGTATCCTTTACATCATCTATGCCTAAATGATGACTTATGTACTTTAAGAACTGCCTACTTTAAGAGTTTCTTAATCTCTACTTCACTGTATGCTTATATGTATTGTATTTTAGAGATTTTCTCCTTGGGCCTCCGCTGAAAATGGATCTGTGTCCAGTCAGACATTCCCAGTAAACAAATGTAAAATAAAAAAATAAAAATAAATAAAATAAAATCTTTATGCCACCATAGTCAAGCTGAGTGATCTGTATTTGTCAAGAAAGGATAAGCTAAGAACTATCACAGGAAGTCGAGCATCATCTACCCAGTACTCATTATCTTGCTGCAACCCACCCGCTAATGCTTCCGATTGCAATTCAAGAAGAAAATACTAAAACCAGCAGGTCAGCTTTTTAGCACGTGCAAGCACAACTGCAGTCTACATCCTGGGGCACTGTCAGCACACTCTATGTATTCTAATTCAGAGATCACACCAACTCAGACTAAGTATACGTAAAGACAAGGAATGTGCTCATGAATCTGTTCAAACTCAAATGCATGTACCAACATGCAGCTCTGAGCAATCTGCAACAGGAAATTACAAACCAAATTACATCATCTAGAAATGACCCTTTTATGAGGTGATCTCTGAATATTTTCCAGATTACTACTTCTTTGCTAGCCACAGGGCAATTAAAAATATCTCTTTCTGTCACGGTACCTAGGATTTTTAGAAATCCAATCAGTATTCCAACATGCCATGTACTTTCCTTTCTTTTTTTTAAACAGTTTTTATTAAGGTTTATGACAAAACAAAATGTTTACCAAGATTCACAAAGAAATTGCATTTTAAGCAGAAACCAATAAACACTACAACAAAACAAGTAAAGTATTTACAACAGTGTCTGAAAGATAAAACATAACAGAATTGATAAAAATCATAAAAGATTGTTTTAAACAGCACATAAATCTTTATGTAGTATGGATTTCAGATTGGACCACAAATTATATGAAAAAGGTGTTCTATTAGTTCTTGACTTAATAGTCATCATTTCTAAACTACAGATTTCAATAAGAATATTTTTGAATTCTGCAAAAGAAGGGGTATGTTCAGATTTCTAAATTCTGGTTATTACTTTTCTAGCAACTGTTAAAGCAGTCCATAAAATAGGATATTTAATTTTCTTAACACAATTAGGAATTGGAGGGTTAAATGGAATCAAATATTTGGTCGATGTAAACTTATCATTAAAAGTATTTATTAAAGATGACTGATTTTTCCCCAATATTGCCTCAGAGTTATACAATCATAAAACATGTGTGACCAGTCAGGTTTTGAATTTGATTTACATCTCCAACACAACACCCTATTTTTAGTAATCAGTTCTAATCTATGAGGTGTGAGAAAAGCTCTGCTCATAAATTTCCAAGCATATATTTACCATCTAAGGGATGATGTTGTAAACTTAGGTGAGTCAAGAATAGTTTTTTTTATCTAACTCAGAAGGTGACTTTTTATTAATTGAAATGAAATAGTTCCAGAAATTATCTGAAACATTTTTTGATTCTTTATTAATTATTCTATATAAAGAAGAGAGTTTATATTCAGAAACTATATTTTGTTGCATAGAAAATACCAAAAATTTTATTAAATTAGGCATTGATGATCTTGAATATTGATGGATTAAGTTAATTTTATCTATTATAAAATGTCTAAGAGATTGAAGTTGCAACCATTCAGATTTATTTAAATCAAAATGAATTATTAGATATTCTAATGTACTTAATTGTTTATCTTGTAAGAATTGAAACCAAAAATTAAGATTTTTTTCTTTCAATAAATAAGATCCTTTGTGTATGCAATTGGAAACAAAATAAATATCCAATTTTTATAAATTATATTTTTATATATGTAATTTCTGAAGTCCTGAAATAAAAGTTTCATATCAGGAAATCTATTTAAAAGAAAGTAATCTTTGGATATCCAAATAAATGGATTATTTATTATTGAAAGTTTAATGAAGTTAGTTCCCTCACTTGCATTAAAACAGAGAATTTCCTGGAATGTCTTCCATTTAGCTGAATAATGTCCATCTAATAATAGCAAGAAGGTCCTAATCATAGAAGAAATAATGTGGATTTCTATATCTGGAAAACCTCTACCACCTAGGGACCAATCTCTCAAATGATGTGTAAAGGCTATCCTAGGTTTGTTTGTTTGCCATAAAGTTTTCAAGCTCAACCTATTAAATTATCTAATTAATGTTTTTGGAGGCATTAAAGAAATAGATTGAACAACATAAAGTATCTTAGGTAGAATAATCATTTCAATAATTGAAAGTTTTTCATCCATTGAAAACAAAAAATATCTCCACTTAAATATTAGATTGTTAATAGAAAAAATGCAATTAGCGTAATTTAATTTTATTATACCCTTCAAATTGTCAGTTAATAAAATACCTATGTATTTTAAGCCTTCTGATTTGACTAAATATTTGAAATATTTCTGATTCCAAAGATTAGTGTCAGAAGTTATAGAGAGATTTTTTGTTTTATCACCATTAAAAAATAAACCCCATTTTTTTAAACAATTCCATAAAATCAAAAGTGGCTTGTAAAGTTGAATTTGTTCCATCGACCATAAGAAGTATGCCATCTGCAAAGAGTTGTACTTTGGAAGTTATTTCTGTATTCAGTTTTATTCCTTTAAAATGTTGGTTCATTCTTATATAATTAGGTAAGGGTTCCATTAAAAGAGTAAAAAACAAGGGAGAATGGGGACAGCTTTGTTTAGTTCCTTTATAGATCAGAATATTTTGTGATAAATATGGGCCAATCTTGATATATGCACAACTTCCTTTATATAAATGAGAAATTAAATTAATGAAATGTTCAGAGAAGTTGTAGGCCTCTAATGTAAGAAATAAATCATTTCAGTTGACCGAATAAAGGCACAATTTATGTCTAAACTTATTAAGGTTAAATTCTTATTAGATGTTGTTGTGTAGTCAATAATAGTTAAAACCCTTTTAATACTATCAAATGTATTCCTCTTTACAGCAAAACCCATCTGATCATCATCTACTAGGCCAGGAAGAAATGTTTTAAGCCTATTAGAATAAATGGACATAACAATTTTATAATCAACATTTAAAAGAGAAATTGGCCTATAAGAAGAACATTTAGAAGGATCTTTATCTGTTTTTAAGATAGGATAAATGAGAGTATATTTCCAGGAGGGAGGAATATTAAACAAATCCTAACAGTGAGAGAAAACTTGCTGTAGTATAAGTATTGATTCATTGGGAAATAATTTATAAAGTTCTGGAATGATTCCATCATTACCAGGGGTCTTATTTTGTTTTAATTTATTGATTTGTGATTTAATCACTATGAGTGAGATTGGTTTATTTAATGCCTTAATTTGTTGTTCTTTTAATTTATTCTTAGTATGTTTCTTAATAAAGGTGCTTATTTTTTGTTTCAAATCCATAATAGTTGGTTTCTAATTAATTTCAGTAAAATAATTTCTAAATTCCTTTAAAATATATTTTATATCAGTTACCATCTTCTTCCTTTTACTAGAATAAATCTCTCTAATATGATACAATTTGTTTAATTTCTTAGTTTTAATTGCTAGGTTCTTAGGAGATTTAGGATTAGTAGAAAAGTTTGTGTCTAACGCTCTCTAAATTAATCTTAGTCTTATGATTTAATATTTTTATGTATTTATTATTTAGGGCATTAATATCTTCTGTATTGTTAGATTTACTTGTCTGTTTTTGTAATTTAAATTGTCAGTCTTTTCTTGAAGGGTTTTTAGTTCCTTATCCCAAAACGTTCTCTTATTTATGTACCAGTTAATTATTCTTCCATATAAGTATGCTTTCAGAGCATCCCATATATAAATAACAGATATGTCTTCAGAATTATTAAATTTAATAAAATTATTAACTTCAGAAATGACAAAAATCTCTAAAATCAGATAAATTAGTAAGATATGCAGGTATTCTTTTAATTTGAGGATGACAACTAGAATGTAAAAGGAGTTCAAAAGTTATTGCATTATGATCAGAAAGTGGGCATGAATGAACTTTTAACTTTAATTGAATCTTTAATGAATTGATTTGATATATATATATATATATATATATATATATATATATATATATATATATATATATATATATATATTCTGTCAATTCTAGAATATGTGCCAAATCTTGGTGAGAAATATGTGCAAAAGAGTGAACTTGTATCTGCAAAATCATTTATGTCTTTAATATTGAAAGATTCAGCAAATTCAGTCAAGTTTTTTAGCTGGAAATTAAACCATTCTCTTCCTGAAAGCAGTAGAATCATTTTCCTTAATATACAATTAAAGTCTCCTGCTAGTATGATATTCCCTTTGGAGAAGTGAATTACTTGCTCTAGCTGTTGTTTAACTGTATGAGTACTTATCCCAGGAATCCAGTAAGCATTAATGATTGTATATATTTTTTTGTTAAGTTCTAGTATGACCACACAAAACATACCCTTGTCATCATTATATGTATCTAATATTTTAGAAAAAGGAAGGGAGTTATTCCATAATATAGCAACCCCCCCCCTTTTTTTGTTGATGATGTGAACTAGATAGTACTGTATACTTCTTGTTATTTAGTCTATATCTTCCTTTAGTAAATGTGTTTCTTGTAGAAGAACAAGATTAGAATTAAACAGGTTCAGATATTTATATAGATTCCCTCTTTTGCAGCTGTTATGACGACCATTGATGTTAATGGAAATGCATTTTATGTAGACATTTGTGGAAAGAATTCATATTACTACTATTATATATTTGTAGATGACCAGACGTAATCAAGCATTTATATGTCTTTACTGTAATTATATGAAACTTGGTCCAGTTGTGTTCCAAATGATATACAATTAATATGTAAATCAAATAAATAAATGTTGCAGACACTAAAAGATAGCTAATAGAAACTATATACAGGAAAAATAAATTTGAGTACATCTTCTCCCTCTTCATGGAGTTCAAAATACTCCTGATTCAAACAGAATACTGTTTGAATCTACCACCCTCTCAATAATAGCATTTAAGTCCTCTACGCCATAATAAATGAATAGAACATTGGCTTCAGACAAAACATGGAATTTAAATACTGAATACCTTTTTATGTAGTAATATAAAATAAAATCTAAAATCTTAACTATTGTTCAAATGTTATAATTTCTCATAAACTAGGTACATAAACATATTGTTGATTCAAACACCCTAGTAAATGTAAACAGAGTTTCCTAAAAATCAAGTTTTGAAATATAATTATAAAGTATGAAAGGTCTCCATTGAAATATAGTATGAGTGTTGAAAGATAAACAACTTAACAATAGTACTCTTTAATAATAAACCAAACAATATATATCACCTCCAACAAAAAGATGATGATCCTGACGAAAATGTAGAAAATAAATATCATAAAAAGCTAAAAGGCTCCGCCCAGGATCAAACCAAGCGATCAGTCACACCTATACAAGTTGTATATCTGTTCAAAACGTCTTTTCAGACCCAGCGACTGAATATCAAAACGCAAGCAAGATGTAATAAACGCCAAATACAAGTCAATTCAGACCAAGGAATCCATCAATAGAACTGTCCAAAATATAAATGCTTCGAGAACAAAATAAATGTCATAAAAACTTTATATTTATTAAAAGAGGTTAGCGCTTTCGCTAAATAGCATTATCAAACCATCAAGAGTACTTACACAATTACATTGTTTATATAGTTCAAAAATTAATCCAGTTAAGTGCTGGTTTTCAATTAAATAATAATTCTATTAACCAAAATAAAATCTTTAACACATAAAATGTATATGCGAAATATAAAACATCCATTTTTGTAATAATAAATTGTCAACATTAAAACTGAAAATGTAAAAATATCTTAAAATACTTTATATGAGTATATATATAAAATACAATCAATTACACTTTATTCTTCTGTTTTTGAGTGTCGGTTTTAATGGAATTTTCTCATTTAAACCAGGGGATATATGCACCTTTAATTTAATAATCCAACTGGTTTCTATGCTTTCTGTCAAATTCCTAACATCTCCTCCTCTATCATTGGGCTTATTAATATCTATTACCATAAATTTAAAAATATGATCCTCCCCTTCTTGCATGACATGTTTGGAGAGTGCATTAGTCTCAGATTTAATTCTAATTTGATAGACATGTTTCCTAATTCTATTTTTTTAATTTTCTATGTTTTTCCAACGTAAAACGCAGAACATTTCACGCAGGAAGCTAAATATACTAAATGCTCTGTTTTACAGGTAGCATTTATTCTAAAGGTAAAAATATCTGAAGTATTAGGATGCACAACCATATTTGTATCTGTAATATATGTACAAAAATTACAATTCTTGCAAGGTACAGCGCTATAATATTTATTTGGCATATTTATCTGTGTATGCTTAGGGAAACATAATAATCTATGTATATATTTCTTATTTCTAAAAGTATATCTTGGCTGCTCTCCCACTATATTTTTAATTTCAGGACTCACAGTCAAAACATCCCAATGTTTAAAAATAATATTCTTAACTAACTGGACATCTTGAGTATAATACAAATTAATTCTTTGCTGTTCTTTAGAAATATTATTTATGTCTTTTTCAACTCTCTTATATACGTCTAAGCCATTGTCTGAAAAGATGGGACAGGCCTTACCCTTTCGAACTTGACGTGTGTATAAGAAACCTTCATCTATTTCCGAAGTTCTATAACTTCTAAATAATAATCTTTCTTTCAAATCACCCAATTCATCCTCAAAGTCATTCTGCAATGGATTTAACCTTGAGGCTCTTATAGCTTGTCCTTTCACAATATTGGAAAAAATATGTCTTGGGTGCATGCTATTCCTATGAAGTAAGTTATTTTTATAACAGGATTTCCTATGAACACCTACCTGTGTTTAATTTACCATTATCTAAACTTCGAATGGATACATCTAAGAAAGCCATATTATCAATGGACTCAGACACAGTGAATTTTAAAAAAGATGTGAGAGCGTTAACCTCTATTGTGAATGTGTCTATTTCTTCTCTAGTACCAGACCAAAGAAAAAATAAATCATCTATGAAACGCCTATAAAAACAAACATACTTTTTATATGAATCCAAAATAAATAGTTTTTCTTCCTCCCACAGGGCCATTACAAGGTTGGCGTAGCTGTTGGCACACGATGTACCCATAGCCACGCCTTCCTTTTGTAAGTATAACTGCCCATTGAACAGGAAAATGTTATTCTCCAATATCATCATCAAAAAAATGTATATGAGTTCTACCTTGCTAATCAACATATCAGAATGTTTAATTAAGTATTTTCGAATACTTTCTACCCCTACATCATTGGGAATATTAGTAAAAAAGACTAAACATCCATAGTAACCATAATATATTGAGAATTATCAGACACGAATTTGGGCCCCTCATAAAGATCTATCAAATATTGTTTTGAGTCTCTCAAAATGTGTTCATTTAAATCAACTATAGGTCTTAAAGTTTTTTCAACCAGAATAGAGGTTCTGTAACCCAACCATGACCTGAAACAATAGGTCACATTGGTGGGTTAATAGGGTCCTTGTGGACTTTAGGTAGACCTTGAATAACTGGTGTTATAGGGCTTTCAACCAACAAAAAGTCATACATGTCTTGATTTATTCTACTTGTACTATATAGATCTTCCAAGATATTGTAAACCTTAAATATATACTTTTGACTATTAGATTTTGACAAAAGTTCATAAAAACACCCATTTTCTAACATACTAGTCATACTGCTCTCATAAGATATTCTGTCTAAAATCACAATAGGGCCGCCTTTATCAGCTGGCCTAATTGATATGTTCTTATCATTAATTAGGTCCTGTAAGGCTCTTGACTGTTTTAATGTTAAATTATTCTTTTTACTATTTCTATGACAATTCTCATTCATTGCATAAATGTTTTTTTCCACTATCTTACTAAACGCCTCTAAAAGAGGGTGCAAGTTTGGAACATAAGTACTTGGTTTTCTAAATTGTCTGTTGGTTGTTAAATTTTTATCCTCAGCATATAATAATTTTAACTGTATATTCCTTACAAACAACTTCATGTCTATTATAGTTTCTGTAACATTACTATATCTAGACGGAATAAAGGAAAGGCCTTTATTTAACACCTCTGATTCAAATCTATTCAGAGGTCTATTAGAAAGGTTCCAAACTAAGTCATTCTCTCCCACATCTTCTTTAGTGTGGGTTCCTTCATATCCATGCCTGAGGCTTTTCTCTTCTGCCTCCCTCTGCTCATTGAGTGGTTCCTTCCTTAGCCCTTGACAGAGACAGTAGTTACCTGACGAACTTTCTCTGCAAGAGACTATTAGAAACAAAATGACTTATATAATGTTTAATGACTGTGTCCTAGAACCACTATTGGATCGTTTAACTGATAGTGTGTGTCTATATGAAAAAAGGTTACTTGAACAAAAAAACACAAATTATCCAGAGATTTATACGATTTTCAACATGGCCAAATTTTTGCTTGGTCTAGGAACAACAGAAACAATTTGAATGGACATTTTGCATTTAATGATAATATAAATGCTAATGATGTGCTTAGTAATGTTAGCAATAATACAAACAATACTGCAGTGCTTAATAATGTCAACATACACCCTTTGCATAATAATAATAACGTTGGTTGTACTGTTAATTCAGAAATGATAATCAATGACTCAGTGATAGATAGGATGTCCTCACAGTCTGAGGTAACTACTGTCTCTGATAGTATAGTTAGGAGGGTAGAGATATCAGCAAATGCTGACAGTATAAATCATGATATTCAACGTGGCTTGGGTTCTAATCAAAAGGAACCAGTTGTGCGTAGTAATGTAGCCACTATACATGTAGGTTCTGAGACACCTAAAATGCCTAACCCTTTCCCTATAGCCGATGTCAAGGGCTAAGGAAGGAACCGCTCAATGAGCAGAGGGAGGCAGAAGAGAAAAGCCTCAGGCATGGATATGAAGGAACCCACACTAAAGAAGATGTGGGAGAGAATGGCTTAGTTTGGAACCTTTCTAATAGACCTCTGAATAGATTTGAATCAGAGGTGTTAAATAAAGGCCTTTCCTTTATTCCGTCTAGATATAGTAATGTTACAGAAACTATAATAGACATGAAGTTGTTTGTAAGGAATATACAGTTAAAATTATTATATGCTGAGGATAAAAATTTAACAACCAACAGACAATTTAGAAAACCAATTTCCAAACTTGCACCCTCTTTTAGAGGCGTTTAGTAAGATAGTGGAAAAAGACATTTATGCAATGAATGAGAATTGTCATAGAAATAGTAAAAATAATAATTTGACATTAAAACAGTCAAGAGCCTTACAGGACCTAATTAACGATAAGAACATATCAATTAGGCCAGCAGATAAAGGTGGCCCTATTGTGATTTTAGACAGAATATCTTATGAGAGCAGTATGACTAGTATGTTAGAAAATGGGTGTTTTTATGAACTTTTGTCAAAATCTAATAGTCAAAAGTATATATTTATGGTTTACAATATCTTGGAAGATCTATATAGTACAAGTAGAATAAATCAAGACATGTATGACTTTTTGTTGGTTGAAAGTCCTATAACACCAGTTATTCAAGGTCTACCTAAAGTCCACAAGGACCCTATTAACCCACCCATGAGACCTATTGTTTCAGGTCGTGGTTGGGTTACAGAACCTCTATCTATTCTGGTTGAAAAAACTTTGAGACCTATAGTTGATTTAAATGAACACATTTTGAGAGACTCAAAACAATTTTTGATAGATCTTTATGAGGGGACCAAGTTTGTGTTTGATAATTCTCAATTTATTATGGTTACTATGGATGTTCAGTCACTTTTTACTAATATTCCCAATGATATAGGGGTAGGAAGTATTCGAAAATACTTAATTAAACATTCTGATATATTGATTAGCAAGGTAGAACTCATATGCATTTTTTTGAAGATGATATTGGAGAATAACATTTTCCTGTTCAATGGGCAGTTATACTTACAAAAGGAAGGCGTGGCTATGGGCACATCGTGTGCCAATAGCTACGCCAACCTTGTATTGGCCCTGTGGGAGGAAGAAAAACTATTTATTTTGGATTCATATAAAAAGTATGTTTGTTTTTATAGGCGTTTCGTAGATGATTTATTTTTTCTTTGGACTGGTACTAGAGAAGAATTAGACACATTCAAAATAGAGGTTAACTCTATCACATCTTTTTTAAAATTCACTGTGTCTGAGTCCATTGATAATATGGCTTTCTTAGATGTATCCATTCGAAGTTTAGATAATGGTAAATTAAACACAGGTAGGTGTTCATAGGAAATCTTGTTATAAAAATAACTTACTTCATAGGAATAGCATGCACCCAAGACATATTTTTTTCCAATATTGTGAAAGGACAAGCTATAAGAGCCTCAAGGTTAAATCCATTGCAGGATGACTTTGAGGATGAATTGGGTGATTTGAAAGAAAGATTATTATTTAGAAGTTATAGAACTTTGGAAATAGATGAAGGTTTCTTATACACACGTCAAGTTCGAATGGATCCCATCTTTTCAGACAATGGCTTAGACGTATATAAGAGAGTTGAAAAAGACATAAATAATATTTCTAAAGAACAGCAAAGAATTAATTTGTATTATACCCAAGATGTCCAGTTAGTTAAGAATATTATTTTTAAACATTGGGATGTTTTGACTGTGAGTCCTGAAATTAAAAATATAGTTGGAGAGCAGCCAAGATATACTTTTAGAAATAAAAAAAATCTACATAGATTATTATGTTTCCCTAAGCATACACATATAAATATGCCAAATAAATATTATAGCACTGTACCTTGCAAGAATTGTAATTTTTGTACATATATTACAGATACAAATATGGTTGTGCATCCTAATACTTCAGAGATTTTTTACCTTTAGAATAAATGCTACCTGTGAAACAGATCATTTAGTATATTTAGCTTCCTGTGTGAAATGTTCTGCGTTTTACGTTGGAAAAACAGAAAATTAAAAAATAGAATTAGGGAACATGTCTATCAAATTAGAATTAAATCTGAGACTAATGCACTCTCCAAACATGTCATGCAAGAAGGGGAGGATCATATTTTTAAATTTATGGTAATAGATATTAATAAGCCGAATGATAGAGGAGGAGATGTTAGAAATTTGACAGAAAGCATAGAAACCAGTTGGATTATTAAATTAAAGGTGCATATGTCCCCTGGTTTAAATGAGAAAATTCCATTAAAACCGACACTCAAAAATAGAAGAATAAAGTATAATTGATTTTATTTTATATATATACTCATATAAAGTATTTTAAGATATTTTTACATTTTCAGTTTTAATGTTGACAATGTATTATTACAAAAATGGATGTTTTATATTTCACATATACATTTTATGTGTTAAAGATTTTATTTTGGTTAATAGAATTATTATTTAATTGAAAAGCAGCACTTAATTGGAATAATTTTTGAACTATATAAGCAATGTAATTGTGTAAGTACTCTTGATGGTTTGATAATGCTATTTAGCGAAAGCGCTAACCTTTTTTAATAAATATAAAGTTTTTATGACATTTATTTTGTTCTCAAAGCGTTTATATTTTGGATAGTTTTATTGATGGATTCCTTGGTCTGAATAGACTCGTATTTGGTGTTTATTACATCTTGCTTGTGTTTTGGTATTCAGTCGCTGGGTCTGAAAAGACGTTTTGAACAGATATACAACTTGTATAGGTGTGACTGACCGCTTGGTTTGATCCTGGATGGAGCCTTTTTGCTTTTTATGACTCTTTAATAATAATTGAACAAAGATAATAAATGTTATGAAAAATTGTAAACTGACTAAGGAAGTAAGTAAAAGAAGCTCTATTAAAATATCTATTATGATAGTTGAATGGAGTACTTCATGCTGAATAGGACTTAATTCTCTCTAACTAATATTATACTAACATGTTACAATATAAAGTTCAGTGTACCACTTTACTTATAAAAATTAAATTCAATCCTGAAGATATAACTTATTCAAACATGAACATAACAGAACTTGAAAATATGCATGTACTGTAATAATGTTTGCATTTAAATCAAACACTTCTTTAATATGTATAAAACTGGAATGAAATGAAATTAATGATTCCATTTTTGCCAATACAGTAACCATCTGCGTGAGAAAAATTATTAAAGAATGGCCATCCTAATGATTGTAGAAATTAAAGTGAATAAGTAGGCATTTCTGCATCAAACCCCACATCACATATCCCAGAAGCCATACCACCCAACTAAATCTGACTCCAGCTTATTTATATTTTTAACCCCAAAAATCAGAACAATGAAGATAACAACAAGCCAGAAACAGGGAAGATCTAATCATTACTGTAATAAATTCAGCAAGAATACAATCAATAGCAACAAGTATTAAGTTACATCAATCCAGACATCCAAAAAAGAATCGCTGAGCTAAAAGTCTGTTACAATAATAAGACAGAAATAAATCATTAGAAATAATACATAAACCTGAGCATTGTGCAGCACTGGACTTATATAATGTATGGTTATTTATAGACAGAGATGTAAGTAGGTGAGTACTGAATGGCGTTTTCCACTCCTTCTCCCAAACATTGTCTTCAGTAAATGAGTGAGATTGCTTCCTTATGGTAAAGAGAATGCTGAAACACACAATCTTGAAAGTCCCCTTGGGTCACTCAGTCAAAACAATATCAGAAATGGTTAGACCATTAGGTGTGTGCATGTTAGAAAAATTGTATGTGGTACTGGGTCTTTGTTACCCACAATTAGTAAGAGTCCATCCAAAGCGTGAAAAAAATAATTTATTATCACAGCAGCCCCTGTATTAGTTGTTTACCCATCTCCCAAAAGAACTAGAAATTATCTGTAATCTACTATCTAGAAAAATACATGATATATCATAAAATCTGGTGTGGACAGAAGGTCGTATCAGTGTCACATGTACTAGATGGAATATGAGAGTTTTACCTTAGTTGTCTAACAATCTAAAGAAACTTACAATAAAGCACACTGTACTCTTAGCTGTATGATAAAGTACAAAAAAGCAGATCATCCCTTCTAGCTGATCTTGTAAGATACTGGATTGTTAATAAAATAACACTGGACTTAATTTGGTTTACATTTGTAAACACTGATCAGACAAGGATGTGATTTGGACTCATCTAACTTGTCTATGTGACCACACAACTGGTGCAACACTACAATCTCAAAAGATAGCTGTGTGCCCCATTCACAACACCTAGGGCAGACTTGTCAAACTCCTAAGGGGAAATAGAGGCGCCAACTCAGAACACAATTAAGAGAATACAAATCAAACCATCAATACCAGAATATTTCCTAAATGTCCACTAATATATGCAGTAAAGACTCATGTTGCCTTTGAAGCAGTGCAGGGGACAACATTATGTCTACAGACAGAACTTTTATTTTGGCATGACAGTGAAATCCGATCCCTTGAGCAAGCTGTGGGTATTGTTTGCTTTGTGAATTCTCATGTATTTCCAAAAAGGTGATAATATTAGCACTGTCCCCCCACTCTCACAGACAATTGAGTGTGCATGAGTGAATATAAGGGTGTGGGGTATCTAGCATCAGTGAGTCACAAGCACAACTTTAAAATATAATGAAAACCTTTAACTGAGCGATTGCCTGGATTAAGCCAAGCTGATGAATATACTCAGTAAACAATCGCTTTCTTTTGAAAGTGCTCATTGCTTTTGCTAAATATTCTGAACTTCATAAAGGAACACTGTTTCAAATGTGTCACTACATATTTAAGCATCTGAAGACTGAAGTTCATGTTTTACAATGTAGTCACCAAAGTGAGCGTTGTAACATTCTAACAACTTCCTGCTCTAAACAGGTCAAAGTTTGTAACTGCCTTGATAGCTCTACAGCTTTGCGATCATTAGGAATTATGGGCTTTCAAATCAAAAGGGCTCGAGACTTCATTCTGTAGTTCTGGTGAAGCTGAACTGTTTTAGCAGGAAACCTCTATAATATGACAGCACGGGTCTTATCCCATAAGTGAACAACTAGCAAAAAAAGTCACAAAAACTTCCCCACAAACCACAACACTGTTAACAGCAGTGAAATTCGGACACTTAAATCTTGAGAACCCTACAACCATCTATACAGCAACAAAGCACCTTGAAACCATAACAAAAGCCAGTTATTCAAGAAATAAAAAAAAAATAAAATAAAATCAACAGCAGTAAAGCAAAATATAAAGAAGCACACAAAGAATCTCAAATGCTCAGTATCAGCAAGTGTTAACCAACTGATACAAAGTTACCCTAATCACAAACAAACAGACAAAATTACCATTAATCACTCAATCTATAAACACACATTAGTTTTTAAACTGTACCTAATTATCAAGTGTCCGGAATAAGATGAATTAACTTGCTTTTGAAATGAGAGCTCTCCTTACCACCTGGAATAAATGTAATAAGAATTTCAATGCATATGAAGAAAATAAAACAAATAACTGAATGTCATTGTAATAATAAAGAAAACAGTGATTTATCTTTCAACCTTTTCTCCTTCTCTGAAGATTTCCAAGATCCATTCTCCACAATTATTTTTAATGAAGGGCTTGTCCATTCCATTTCCTCTATTTTATATATTATTATTTTTTTTGTTTTTATAAAAGAAATAGCAGAGTCAAGGTCTTCAAAGGTTTTAATTCCATCTGTAAGAAATAATTTCAGTCTGGCTGGAAACAGGAGATGCACACTTTTATCTGGTTCTTTTTGAGTTATTTTATAAGAGGTTGAAAGAACTTTCTTTTGGAAATAACTGCAGAAGAATAGTCATTGTCAAAGCGTACAGTGCTGTCATTTATTTTTATAGGAGATTTGGACCATGCAATTTTCAGCACTAGTTCTTTATCTTGAGTTGAAATGAATTTCACTATAACAGATCTGGGAACATTTTTATTTGGAGACGAGACAATGGATCTGTGTGCCCTAACAATCCATATGAAAGGGCTTCAGGAAGATTCAAAACAGTTGGTAGCCATGTAATTAAAAAAATCACCATATTAGTTCCTTCTATGTTGTTTGGCAGACCGAAAATCCGTATATTATTCCTTCGTGATCTGTTTTATAAATCATCTAATTTATTTTGTAAGATAGTGTTCTGTTTCAAAAGAAAATCAAAGTGATTCTCACCCTCCTGAAGTCTTCCATCCACATCAGTGAGAGACTGCTCTATGTCAGAAATTTGGGATTTCTGAAGCTGCAGTTCTTTATGAATTAAGTCCATCTGCTTTGAACGTTACTGTTCAAAAACATCTATTTTTGTGTCCATTTTATCTAATTTTAAAGACATCTCTTGCAGAGTAGAAGACAAAGATAAAAGATCTTTCTTAAGAGAAGATTCTGAAGAATTGCTCTTAGTGTGACACATCGCTCAATCAAAGAAGTTGTAGATATTTGAAGATTTTGACAGGAAAAATTCAGAAAAAGATTATAATTTTTCAATATAATCCACAAATGGGTTGATAGGAGTTGAAATATGTCAAAATACATCCATTTCGATTGTTTTTGAAGTTTAATTCCTGTGAAGAATATGAAAACTGGCAGAGATGGAAAAAATGCTGCTGGTCAGTGCCCATCTTGGCCACGCCCCCTGTACTTTCCTTTCTTGAAGAACAATGAGTTCCTTCACAGCCCTCTATATTGGCCCATCACTCCATCTCTGAATCTGCTTCTGCCCCATCCTTTCTACTATGATTCCCCCTCACCGTTTCTTTTTAAAAGGTTAAAACAAAGTCTTATTCATTATTTTATGGATATCCTTGCCATCTCTAACTTCCCTTCTGTTACTGATAAACCTTACATTTAAAGACTTATTATTTTATAGTGAGATGTAAAGGACAAATAATCTTTTTCATGACTTTTCTACCTTAATTAGTTTTTACTCCAAACTGGCCTTGACCTATTTTACATGTTTTGATTGCATTTGTTTCTATCCCCCTATTTCTTTCCATTATTCTACTAAACCATTTTCACCAAAAGGCCACTGTGACTATCAGCTAGAAGATTGAATCCCCCATTCATGCTCTGTATCCAAGGGCCTTGCAGATCAAGGGCCACTCCTGGTTTGGTGAAAAAAGGGAAAGAAAGAGCATCTAATTGTCTCCATATGAAGACAATACAGAGGTTGTCTGCAGTGGTAACATCCTGCTTAGCGATCTCACTGCCTGTCCTTATCCGACCTTCTACTATCCTGTGGCAAAATGGAAAAGCAGGAATCACATGATACAAGCAACTGACCACATATGCGTGAGTGTCTGTTGAAGAAATGGCTAAAGCATGGAAATGTGCTTATTGATGGCTGTTTCTCTAAACAGGCTCATAGGTGTGTACTATGCTTACAAACATCAGGGCCTTTTTAATCCTAGCCATTAACTCCAAATCTCTGACAAGTTCTGGTACCCTTGATAAATGTCAGTAGTGACTAGGGAGATAACAAATTAGTAGGCTGCCCCTGTCCATTAGAGACATAGGTGCCAAACTCCACTCCCACTCCAGGTGTCTGAGTTACACTTGAATTAGATTAGGAAGGAAATCTGCTTCACAAGGATGGGGAGCCTGTTCCACAGAAGGGGTAGTCTCTGGAATACATACTTGTCTCTCCAGCAGGTCCAATTTATATTGCAGGCAAGTCTTTAGAATGGACAATTCTCATGCTGATTGTTTTGCAGATATGCAGAAGGTCCATCAGGGTGAATTCTAACAATTGCTTGTATGTCAGGCATAGATATCCCCTGGAGTATGACAATGCTTTATATGTCAGGAATAGATGCCCAGTCAACAGTGTGTAAGAGACGGACTATTGAGAAGGTCTACTTACACCCTGTATTCTTTTAGTGGGGAACCTCTGTGGTTATTCCAGTTATTGGATGTCCCTGGTTAGATACATATAAAAAGGGGTATTGCACTCAATGATAGGTCTCACAAATGCTGAATACAGTAGAACAATGACCTCCTTGGATCTAGATGCTATATATTTGTTTACAAGTTGCGCAACATAGAATAATTTCCTCTTTACTGTAGACATGTGATTATCAAAAGGCAAGATTACAGTCTATGAGTGTTCCCAAGTCACTGACTACTTGGTTGACTCTTAGGTGTGTTGTCAATATGATAGTTAGAGGTGTATGACTTTCCAAAGGATACTGTTATGCATTTGTTGGCATTTGGTTTTAGTCCATGGCTCTGACACAAGTTATTTGTTAGTGGCAGCCCTTCCTGGAGAATATTATTGTCAGTGGGTGATTCTATCTGCTTCTAATTTGCAATTATTTGCAAATTTGGTTAGCGAGAGGCCATGGACATTGGCCTTGAATTCAGAGTAGTAAATGCCAAAAAGGAGCAGTCCCAAGACTGAACACTGAAGGACTAAGTTTGTGACTGGCATCTTTGTAAAGGTGGTCTTTTCATTTCTAACTTCCTGAGCCCTGTCTGTGAGCCAGCTGACTATCCACTGGGTGACATAAGGGTTTATACCTAACCTCTTGAGTGTGTCAACAATGCCCGAGTGAGGAATTGTGTAAAATGCCATGACAAAGTCAATTGTAGGCTGTGGGAACAATTTTGTCCTCATCCATTGCTCTGGTCACCTTCTCAAAGAAATCCACCAGGTTGAGAAGGCATGATCTGAACTTGACAAAACCAAATTGGGTTGGGTCCAATGTCTGGAGGTTTCGTATTTCATTACTGATAATTTCCATTATAATTCTTTCCATGTCTTTGCATATGAAACTAGTGAGACTTATGGGTCTGTAGTTCCCAGGGTTTGTAAATAGCCTACCATTCTATACAGGGATGACTGTTGCTGTTCTCCATTCATTAGGCACAATTTCATTTTGGAGGCTATGGTTAAATAGTGACTCCAGAAGGAATGATAGGTCATGTTTCATGCTACTTAGAAAGAATTCTGGGATATTGTCTGGGCCCATTGATGCAGTGTTCTTAGAGAGAGCACTGAGAACCTATTCCTTAGTAATAGTAGGGAAAGTTATATTTAATGATGATTCCTGAGGGGAAGTTGAGGGAAAGAGAGTGGAAAAGTTACAGCTGAATTTGTCTTCCAGTAGGTTTGCAACATATTGTGGCTCGATATTGGTGGCTCCATTAACAATGTGCTCTGCACACAAATTTGGATTGCCAGCAAGGTTGCAGATATAGCTAAAGAATGCCTTACAGTTGTCCTTAGTCTTGCAGGCCAAGTTTACCCCAACTTTGGCTTAAGTAAACTATTTTTTCTCTCTCTGAGTTGTTTGTTTAGTTAGATGAAAGTGCTTTAATCCTGCTTGGAGCTATGCCTCCTAATGTTTGCCATGATTTTCTTCCTTCTATTATAGAACTTAACTGATGCTGTTATTCAACCAGGGTGGCTTGTTTTTTGAGTTAGTTCAATACCTATCTGTGGTGGGTACAGCTGCCTCTCTGCAGCTATTTACAAACTTCTATAGAGTTTCTGTGAACAGTTCTGTGTAGGCAGCAGTGTTCTTAGAGTTTTTGGGGCTTGCAAGTTTGCCAGGTCATCACTTAATAGTAGGAATTTATGCTTAGAGTAGTTCTTGAACATTCCAAGGTTAGCTGGAGTTCCAGGTTTTATTTTTACTACAAACTAGACCATATTGTGGTCTGACATTACCAGAGAGAATATTAGACCAGGGAGTGTGCAGGACCAGATCCAGTATGTTTGCATGCCTGGTTGGAGTATTGCCAATATGGTCTGGGGAGCTTATGTTTACAAAATCCAGGAAACTCTGTGCCTGCACATTTGGTGCCATATATGATTCCCAGTAAATATCGGGGTAATTTGAGTCACTCATAAATATGGTATTAGGTTAGATAGTGAGTGTTTCCAGTAAGTTTGAATATGTGTTTTGGGTATCTAGGCCATGGTGGGGGACCTATAGGTTGCAAGGAAGTTGTTTTGGATTTTGTCTATGGTAATTTGAATGTGGAAAAGTCGAAGGGCATTGCCCTGTATGACCAGCCTTGAGGTATATTCATTTTTTATGGAAACAGAGACACCTCCACATTTAGTCCCTGTCTGTGTACTATCTGGTCTAAATGTCTGAAAGCCAATATAACCATGCACTGTTCTTGTACTATCTGCATCTTTAAACCATGTCTCGGTGACTGCACAGATGTCAGCATTCTCTGTGGTGAGAAGAGCTTCTAGGGAGTGCAGTTTGTTGTTTATCCTACTAGCATTGCATAGTAGCACATTTAGACATTCTTGGTTTTGATTTTTTTTTTGTTGGGAGTGCTTTCAGTTTGGCATTGCCTAAAAAAGGCCCTATTTGGAGGACAATGTACCTTCTAAAATCCTGGAGTGGAGAGGTGTATACCATGCCTGGAAAAGCAGCATGGTCTGTTGACCTTCTACTTCTATACTGACCAATATTGCACTCCCTTAGAATTACACCAGAAACCAAGCCAATTATTAAAGTAAGTCATCTTCTGTTTGTATTGTGACATCATCCTTGAAGAAGCTAAAATGTTTATCAATGCTAGGCTCATATCAGCCCTGGACACATATTTTGAGTCTTTCATTATGTTGCTCTTTATATAGTCTAGGGAGGTACATCTCAGGTCATTTACACCACATGGACAATGACTGAGCCATACTGGTACTTGAGCATTGTGATGTAACAGATTTGATTCCCAGATAAACAACTGACCATGACTTCCTCCTTACTCAGCCTGGTGAGAGGGATATCAGCGTGTCTCACAATGGAGTCTCCAATGACCAGATGTGTGGTGGCTTTCCTTATGGCTTACAAGTAGGCACTCCATGAGATATGGCTGTGTAGGTTGATGTGGGTGTTATTTTGAAAGAGTGTATGCAGAGCTGCTGAGGGCATTTATTATATGTACTACATCTAGTAGGTCTTTAGAATTTACGAAGTTTACATTTAAGTGCCTCAGCATAAGTTGGTCTGTGTTTCTGCTTTGTACTGCATATGATGGGTACAGAGTGTGTACTACTGACAACCTGATTAACACTAGGTGTAAGTTTATGTGAGAGCTTTGCCTCCAGTGACATTGTATAAATATATCTATCACATACCTCATCAGTTTGTTTGAGAACTAGCTGGTTGTCAGTAAATGTGAGGCAATTTCTACACTGCCTCAAGATGCCCCTATCTACCAAGATGGCAACAGAGATAGTGGGACATTTCATATCCATGGCAACAGGTCCTTTTTACTGGTGATAATATAAAGTATTTTCAGGAGTATCTGGTTTGCAACACTGTGGGCAGTGTTTGCCTTTGCAGATTAGTTGTCCTGTGTGCAACTAGGTATTGGTGAAATTTCAAGCATGCTTTTACAGGAAAAATGCCAACTAAACATACCTATAGAGGGCTCTACCATATACTTGAGGGGAAATTACTAAAGTAGACCCTGATGATTTTTGAATAAAGTATTTAAGGACATATTCTGAAGTTAGGTTAGACAGCATCTAATCAAGTAGTACTTACTGAAAAGAAAGAATTAGCTTTATCAAATTGATGAAAATAATCGATTCATCTAATCGTCTACTGCTAGTGTTGGCTTCACCAGACTTTCAGACTGCTGGGATACAATACTCCTTTGCTTCAACAATACTCCTTTGCTTCAGCAATACTCCTTTGCTTCAACAATACTCCTTTGCTTCAGCAATACTCCTTTGCTTCAGCAATACTCCTTTGCTTCAACAATACTCCTTTGCTTCAAAGCTTTTTCTGCTGCTTTATTGCGACAGTCGGTCTCGGTTGAAGACTGAACTGCATCACTTCCTTTTCAATATGAACGATCTGTCATTGGTCATTCATTCCAATCACCAGTGTGTGGCTCCTCCAGTGACCTACTGCTACTCAAACTCTGGCCATCTAGGTCATTGTCAGGATTTTCTCTCTTCACCATGGCAAGGCTTTTTTGCCTCATTTAAATTCTCCTTCATCTTCCCTGAGTACTTTTCTTACCTTCTTATTCAGCAGCATTAGTGTCTTCCATGTTTTCTTCTGCTTTGGCCAATGCCAGTACATAATGTTCAGGATGCTGTCCATGAAACATTCTACATTGTACTTGATCCTTCAATTCTTGTTCATCTTAGTTGCTTCCACATCAACACTCTGGGTTGTTTATATTCTACTTTTTGTAGAAACTGCAGTTGCAGAGACTAAGCTTCAATGCTTATTTGCAACATAAAATAGCTCCCAGGGGCCTCAGAATATTTAAAATGCCTACTTTTCGTGATCAATATCTGAACCGCTTACGGAGATGGAAGCTGATTAATTTAAATTGTTCCTTTAGATATATGTAGCCAATGAATGGATTTTTTGAACTAATAGCGATAGAACTCAATGCTGAATTTGAGCAGTTGCATTTAGTATTAACAGACGCCATAGAACAGAATGCTTAATCTAATCTGTTATATGATACACTTGATCACATTGCTGCTGATGAAAAATGTCTCATTGATACTAAGAAAAGGAAGCTGCATAGGGATTTAATGGATTTTCAAAAGGAGATCATTTTTTCTTGGAATACTAATCCAAGACACAGACATAGAGATACACCTAAGACTGGAACTGAGCCGTTCTCAGCTCACAGCACACTACCCATAGAAGCAGCTCCACATGCTACACCACATAATGCAATCGCAGTCTTTCAGAAACAACTGCAAGCAGAAAATTACACCAATTGTGGTGAAAATGACAGCTTCTTTGTCTACAGTGCTGCCTCAGGTATCAACTCCCAATCAGACATTGCTCCATCACAAATGATAATCACAGACTGTACCAATCAGACTGTATCTCATACATATGCAACAGCAACATCTTTAAACAGCAGCTGCACAGCCTGGAGCCCCACCCCTTCCTTCTATTCATGCTACTATGGATGTGCAATGGACAACAGTGGATGGTAACAGCATTGGAGCACTAGACCCTATTGAACTTCCTTTTTTATCAGACAAACCTGCTCCACTTCCAAGGCCCTGAAGACACAATACTGCCAAACATAAATGGGAAGGAAGACGGCCTTGAGCACACAGTCAAACACAGGTTTGAATTCAGTCTTTAACCTTTTAAAGTACTATTTTAACTGATCAAGAAGTATCAGTTTTAAATAAAGGACTTACATCTATATCCTCACAGACTGTGGAAATCTCCACTGCTGTGTCTGAATTTTAATATTTTGTTAGAGCATTGGAATTTAAAGACTATGTTTGCTAATGCTAACTCTACATATTCCACACTTAAACTACACAGTACCTTTATGCATATAGTAATGAAGTTATAAGAATTTTTGAACATGCTGTAGAATGGAATCTGTATGAATTATTTACCAAGCATAGAAATAGGAACTTTTCATAATTTTACAATGTCTGAACAGATGACACTTAAAAATTTGACTAGTAATTCTGAAATAGTAATAAAACCTGCAGATAAGGGTGGTGGTGTTGTAGTGATATATTTATTTATTTATTTGAAGTTTGTTTGCCAGGATTGTCCATTGGGCCAAAGGAGCCCATTTTCAATGGAGTCCTGGGAAGAAAAGCTCCATAGATACAATATATAAAACAACAGGTTATTAAAGTACAAGAATAGTACATGAAGCGAATGTATATGCTAATATAATTAGAAAAAAAAACAGAAATTATATCACAGTTAGTAAAAGTTTACAAGTGTATAGTCCCTATCATTGCTAACATAGATGTTAAGTCTAAACAATAATAAGTAGGTATTTACAAGTCAATTTAACTAGGGAGCTATTTACAATATGTATGTTGCCACAGGGTAAATATCATCAGTGGGGGGAGGTATGTAGGTTAAATAAAGTAAGGGAGAGATGAGTTAGGGGAAGTAGGGAAACAGAAGAAAAAGGGGAGGTAGATATTTGAGTTAGGATAAAAGGAAGGGGTAGGGAGTAAGGTAGCTGCTGGGGATGTTATGCAGGATGGGAACATGAGCATTCCCAGAGAGATGTTAGGTGTGAGTGGAGCAGAGTTTTAAAGGTGGAGGGGCCGCTGATGAGGAGAATATTTGGTGGGAGGGAGTTCCAGAGATGTGCTAAGGAAAAAGAGAGTAAAAGTTTGCCTGCTGGATGGGCAAGCTTGTGAAGTTCAATCAGATTCTGAGTATTGGTTCTTAGGAGTCTCTAGGTCAGTGCATTGTAAAGGTTGAGGCAAGGGAGGGGCAGAGAGAGGGACTGAAAATTAGTTTCTGAGCATGAATTAGTTGAGAGTAGATAAGGTAGTTGGGTAACTCTAGCCAGTTTATTTTATGGAGGGCAATACAATGGTGAGTGGAGAATCTGTGTCCAGTGGTGAATTTGGTGATTTTGTTGTAGCAGGAATAGAGTTTTGTTTTGATAGAAGATTGTAGGATGGTTAGGAGAGGGGCACCATAAAGGAGAGAAGGGATGAGTTATGTGGTAGAGAGAAGAAATCTAGTAGATGGAGTAAGGTAGCGAATGTGGCGGCAGAACATACCACATTTCTGGTGTGTTTTTTAAATATTTGTATGTATATGGGTAACAAATTTGAGCTGGTTGTCAATGAGAACTCGTAACAGTTTTGCATTGGATACTATTTCAAGAGAAGTGTTATTCTGACTGGTTATGGAGAATGAATTTATGTTGATAATTGTGGTTTTGGAAGGGGTGAATATCATGAGTTTGGTTTTTGATGCATTGAGTGCCAGGTGGTTATTTAGTATCCATTGTTCAGTGGATGAGAAGGCATCTTGGGTTAATTTTATGAGGGTAGGAGTGGAGTTAGCAGAACAGATAATTGTTGAATCATCTGCGTATTGGGCATTTTTTGGATTAGGGATAGCATGGTGGAAGTCATTTATGAAAATATTGAACAATAGGGGACCTAATATGGAAACCTGGGGTACACCAGTGGGAGTGTTGAGGGATGGGGAAATGGCTTTCTTCCATTTGACTGCTTATTGCCTATTGGAAAGGTAACTGGTAAACCAGTTGATAGAAGGGGCTGATAGATTTAGATTAGAGAGTTTGGTTAGGAGAAGAGTGTGAGAGATGGTATCAAAAGCCTTAGAAAGTTCTAGAAGGAGGTGGGATACAATGCAGCTGGAGTCATGGGCTTTATTCACAGTTTCAAGGAAGGAGAGTAATATGGCAGTAGTGCTGTGACCAGGCCTGAATCCATGTTGTGTGGGAGTTAGTAGGTGATTGTCAATGAGGTAGGGTAATAGTTGTAGGTGGATACACTTTTCAAGTAGTTTAGAGATGGGAGATAAGATGAAGATAGGTATAAAATTGGGGATGTTATTATTGTTTTCTCCTTTGTGGAGGGGAATAATGTAGGCTTTTTTCCAGAGTTGGGGTATGCAGCCTTCTTGGATTGATCAGTTTATAAGAATACAAATAGGTAAGAGCATGGCTTCTGTAGCTGTGTTTAGGAAGAAGGAAGGGATATTGTCAGAGGCATTGGAGCATGGTTTTAATTTCTGAAGGAGTTTTTTTTTTTTATAGTTGATACTGGGATGGGTTTCAGAGAGAAGTGAGGAAGGTAGGAGGTGGAAGTACCTGAGGAGGAGGAGATAGCAGAAGGTGTAGCTGAATAAGTAGGGTTATTTGAGAAGAATGATGTCAATTTGGTTATGGAGTCGATGAAGAAGTTGTTAAATTCGGAGGCTAAGTCAATATTGGAAGCATTGTGGCAGGGCAAGGATTTTCCTTTTTGCCTAGGTTAAAGAGGGTGGCGATACTATCCCAGAAGTTTCTAAGGTTAGTCTTATGGTTATTTTGGAGTGTGGTATAGTAGGATTTACGATCTGAAGTGATGAGCTTTTTAACTCTGTTGCGGAGCATTTTGTATTCATTTAGGGTGACTAGAGTTTTATTTTTATGGTGGTGTTTCAAGGCTTTATCGCGGAGGTGCATGACAGCTAAGGTATCTTTAGTTAGCCAGAGGATGGTGTTGCTTTTAATTATTTTAGTTGTCAAGGGGGAAAATGTGTCTAAAAGGTTTAGAAATGTTGTATTAAAGTAGGTGACGGCTTCATCTAGGCGATGAATTTTTAGAGGATACCAGTTGAATTGTTTCAGTAGGTCAGAGAAGGTGTTGGAGTTGAAGTGTTTTAAGGAGCGTATAGAGATGGTAGGATTAGACAGTTGTAGGGAGGGAGAGTGATGATGAGCAAAAATGGGAAAGTGATCACTAAGGGAGCCATGGAGGGTACCACTACTGGAGATAAGATGTGGGTGGGATACCCAAATCCAGTCAAGGGTGCTTCAGGAGGAGTAGTCCTTTGATGGTCTGGTTAGTGGGGGATTGAATAGAGGGTCAGTTAATATTCACGTCAACTAAGATTATAGTCTCATTGGTTATGTTGGTGGAGAACCAAGAGAGAATACCTTGAGGATAGGGGTATTGTCTCCAGGAGGGATATAGAGGGAGGCTATGTATATGGATTTATGCCTGTTCAACTAGAGTAGGGCCAGAATTAACTAGGCGTTGGCAAATTGGGGGATGGGCTTAGTATATGGAGTAACTGAAAGGGAGGAAGAATAGAGGAGAGCAACTCCACCACCTGTTTTGTGGGTTCTGTCTTTTCTAATGATACTGTAGTTGGGGGGAGTTATTTCAGAATCTTTTAGGAAGGGTTTTAACCATGTTTCGGAGATTGACATTATGTCAGGTTGGTTATGGAGAAGCCAGGCAAGAAGATTGGAGATTTTGTTACATATACTTTGTGCATTCTGTGTTGAGAAGGAAAGGGTTTTTCCTGATAGAGGGGTCTTAGAGGGGAAGGTTGAAGTGTGAATGGGAGAGGGACCAGGGATGGGGTGTATATCACTGGAGAGAAGGGTGGTGATAAGTTTGTGAATATGGAAATAGAGGTATTTAGACTGTTTAGTGTCTAGATTGAGGGGTACATATTTTATATGTGTAGTGCTAATTAGAGTTGGACTGGTGTACTTGTAGGTGGGAATGAGTTTATAGAGGATGAGTAGGGAGTAGTTGAAGAAGTATAAATAAGGGCTTATGAAGGTAGAAGAGTATGTGTGTTGCTTAGGAACGTCTGTTGAACTAGTTGCATGAAAATGGGAGGAGTGAATGATAATAAGGGGTCTGGTGAGGTAGGTTAGATAGGATAAACTAAGAAGTAGCAGTATGTGGGTTACAAGTGAGGTTGGGTTTGTAAGCATGGTGGTAATATAGGGTTTGAGTGGGGGAGAGTGTTGATATGAGTGGAGTCTGGGATGGCTGTTAATGAGTACGGCTAGATCTTATGAGGTGATCTGGGGGTGGGGATAGGGAGTAAGGGGTGGGGAAAAGGTTTTAGTTTATTGGATTAGGTGGAGCATGTGTGGCAGTTAGGGTATATATCTAGATGTAGTGTGGGTGGAATTTGGGGGCAGGGTAGGGGAGTGGAGTGAGCCCGAAGGGTGAATGGAGCAGGAAGAGCCAAGAAGAAGGAGGAAGACTTGGACTGAAAAACAATCAGTGAGGGCAGGAGTAAAACCACAAAGGTAAGGAGGCATAGGGGATAGGTACAGGGCAGAGTGTATATGGGTAGGATGAAACAGAGATTTCACAGGGGTAGAGAGGTAGAATAGAGCAGGTGAAGGTTAACTGAAAAGTTCTATGCTTAATAATGAGATGGGAGAAATTTATTAGAGGGTGGATGCTGCCACCTTTTGACTAAACTGAGTAATTACAGGTATTGGCACAGCATTTAGAGGGGTAGGATGGGATGAAACTTGTGGAGCTAAAGTGAACCTAGATCTGTGTTGGGCTGCTGGCTAGCACATGCTGGGTCAAAAACAAGTAAGTGGCATAAGATAATTACACAATTGGTACATGCACTCTTTTGTATTTTGGTTCTTGGGGGGAAGTAGAGTAGTTTCCGAAAGCACCACACGATCCCTTTAGATAGCTCTTTCAGGATGGGAAGTCAGGGTACTATGTAGAACAAAGTAGGACATCTGGGGTAGTTTGAACGTAGTAAAAGCAATCTGTAAAAGGAACAATAAGAAATTATTGGTACTGATGGATACTACCTTTTATATACAAACAATGCACAAAACGTTGTACACTGATGATTACATTAAGATCACTAGGCATGAACAAACTAGACATGTTTCTAGCAGCCTAGTAAAGTTACACAATGAAAACAAGACAGATAAAGAACTGTTAGATTATTTATTGGCTAAAAACCCTAGGATACCGATAATTTATGGAGTTCCAAAAATTCATAAATCCATCACAAACTCTCCAGTGAGACCAACTGTGTCAGGAAAAGATTGGGAAACTGAACCAGCCTCTTAATACCTGGAGTCAAAACTCAAAGTTAACTTTGAAAGCACAGGCACTATTTTGTGAGATATGTCAGCAAGAGTCTCTCCGGTTCGATTCTCAGTTGGGGTGCCTTCTGTGTGGAGTCTGCATGTCCTCCCTGTGGTCACATGGGTTTCCTCTTGGTGCTCCAGTTTCCTCCTACATTTCAAAGACATGCAGTAGGTGGATTGGACACTCTAAATTGGCTGTAGGTGAAAGTGTGTGTGAGAGTGAGTGATACAAATGAACTACTGTGACAGGGATAGCCATCCGGTGGAGTAAACCTTGGCTCAGGATCATTGTCACTGTACCCCTGCCCCATGTGCAAAATGGAAAAAGGGGTTGAGGATGGAGGATGGGTGGACTGACTTTTTACAAAGTTTGTATGATTTGGCTGCCGATAGGGATCTTACTCAACGCTATTTTGTTACTTTGTTACACTAGACATAGATTCCTTATTCACCATTATTCCTTCAGATGTAGGGATACAGTCAGTTAAACCATTCTTACTAGAACTAACCAAATATTAACAATCATTTGTTACCACTTTGGGTAATATCTTCTCTTTAGTACTTGAAAATAATGTCTTCTTGTTTCAACGGCAACTTTATAAACAGGTACAAGGTGTTGCCATGGGCACCCCTATAGCAAATACATTTGCTAATAATGTTATATATATTTGGGAACTGGAGGACATTTTATAAGCTGGCAATCTGTTTCTTGAAAAAGTTGTATTTTATAAATGGTGTTTGGATGATTTCTTTATCATTTGGGAAGGAGATGAAATCACCTTCGATCTGTGTTTTAACTACCTACCTAACACGTGAATTTTTGAAATTTAAGAAATGCATCTCTTATTCTAGCACTGATTTTTTAGACGTCAATATTACTAAACATGATGAAGGCTTTTTAGACACCTGTTTATATAAGAAAAACATTAAATGTAACAATATATTAAACAGAAACAGTATGCACCCACATTTCATTTTTAAGAATGTAGCCAGCAATCATTTCTTAAAAATGGCAAGATTGAATACACAAGATAATAATAGATTGGAGCAAATGAAAATGCTAGTTGATAATTTAGGAGATAGGGGCTATGACAGACTAGAAGTTCATCAGATATGTGAATAATTAAAGAAGGAGAGATACAGCTGCTACCCCTATATTTTCAAGCCAAGAACATAGAAATATAAATAAACATGTAGGACATAGTACTAATGTTTCAACAGACAAAACCTCAGAAGTACTTTGACCTATAACAAAAACACTTTAGCCATTAAGAATATTATTCAAAAATACTGGCATATACTCCAAGATGTTCCTGCATTCAGTAACTTTATTACTTCACAACCTTTATTTTCTCACAAAAGACACAGAAACCTAAAAATATATATTATGTTATAAGGAACAACCTAGATCATGGTTTTCATTTAATTCTCAGAAAAAAATGAACCTACAAATGTTGAAACTGCACGTTTTGTAAATATATTGACACAAGGAAAACAATTGTGCACCCAGTAACAGCCACAGACTTTGAAATCACAGGTAACTCATTTTGTATAGGAAAATTAATCAAAAATTCATAGATCATATATCTAGTCACCTCTCAGAAATTAACAGGCATATACCCACTAATGCTTTATACAAACATAAGCTTGAGAAGGGCCCATCCCATAACTTTAAGTTTTTAACTTTACAAGTTCTATTTGAGAATATAACAGGTGACAATATAATCCTTAGGACTGAGAGAGCAGAACTAAATTAGATTTTACGATTCAGGGCCTATGTCATTTCAGAGCTAAATGGTACAGCCTCTCTGAAATCGATACTTAAACCTAAACAGGAATCTTTCAGGCTGTATTATCTGATTGCATCTGTTTTGTTTGTATTTTCAATTTTATACACACACACACACACACACACACACACACACACACACACACACACACACACACACACACACACACACACACACATTGTTATTAATGTGACTTTTATTAATGTGAAGCTTTATTCATACTAATGATAGATATAATTTTTAAACTTATAGTTTCAAGGTTTTATCATTCTATCCCATAACAATTGTTTTAAGTATGTTTTTTTCTTGTTACTTCTCCTTTAACCAAGTTGACTTTTAATTGACTACTACCTGTGACTTTTACACTGTATTTATACCATACACTAGCCTTTGTTAGTAGATTTATGCACCTGAGGAAGCCCTCTGGGAAAAAGTTTTTACTTGTGTATCTGGAAATTGCTTGGAATCATTAAAAGAATTCAGTTCATTCTTTGCACGTGGAAAATTATTTGGAATTATTAAAGGATGTTTAGCTCGCTCCACCCTGGTTTCCAGTGATTTATTTTTTTGTGTATGGTGGACCCAGCTGATGTATCACTGGATTTGCCTGTCTGCTGGTTCACTCATCTTTTGTTACTTTCTACTTTTTGTAATTCCATGCTGCTTTCTTTGTCCCCTGTGTTTGTACTGCTCTGCCTAATGGGAATCCTAAAGTCACCTGGTCTGTATAGGTTCGGAGAGAGCTTACCTTCATATTTTGAGATTTTTAATAACAATTGTATCAAGGGTAAAGCTCAGCTCTCTCTCTTCATGGTATCTCCCTATATACCTTCTAATGCATATCTTTTTTGATAACTGTTTCTCAGAGCAAGACATTTTGCTACCAGTTATAGCTTCCCTTGAAGATGATTCTACCAGAGAAAGTATAATATCTGTTGACATCTGTAGCTCAGATTCTGACTTGCTGCTGCTACCTACCTTCTTTTCCTGAAGAAGTGAAATCAACAACCTGTACTGAAAGTGTGGGCACTAGACATGTCTTCTCCCTTATGCCTTCCTCATGTGCTTCTCTCCATGACTGGCTATGTTAAATTTAGTATACACAAGGTACTGTATCATCAGAGTAATTTCCTATCAGGACACCTGCTAAGATCTCATCAAACTCTCTCACTTGCTTGTCTCAATGCATCTCTATCACAGTACAAGTGAACCCTGACCAACAGCACTTAAAAAGGAGCCTCCACCTTGTCTGTACCTGAACTGGACAGCTCAGGCATGTAGCAGTCATACCTAATAACTGCAGGATGACTGTAGTGTTCCCTTAAGTATCTGTCTTACTATCAGTCTCTTCATCCCCTATTAGGAGCTATAGCAGGTGAATGCGAAAATCTAGAGCAGCTGAAGAGTGTCAGGGCAACTTAACACAACCACAATGATAAGTCTGTTAGCTCACTTTCACGGCCTTGTTCCCTGCACTGGCCTTGCTTCCCCTGTCACTGTGACTATTTCAACCATGAACCTCAGTAAATTAATGTATTAAAAATGAGGGTTGCCAAGGTTTAAAATCCACACTTTTTTATATATTAAGTGCTTTCATCCCTCTGTTGGAGACTTCATCAGAATATAAAATGAAATGAACATACAGGACATTTCCCTAAATGTATACAAAAGCTGAAACAGGAAATTAGTACCCACTGTCTGAAGTCTTACAATTTCTATTGCATCCATTAAAATATCATCTCACTGGTGTGCCAGATACAAACATGTATATGTTATTAAAACATGTGCTTTAAAATTGATAAATGTTGTTGGGATTAAAATATATGAATATGTTACTTTAAAATAATTGGTGCATCACCCAGACCTCTCAACCATACCGAATTCCTCGGTATTTACCGTTTTTGAGGGCAAAATACCGGGGTGCCACGAATTCCCGGGTAGCCTCCTTAATTTCAGAATTTCCCGGTCTTTTTTTTTTTTTTTTTTTTTTATTGCCACTTTAAATTTTTGGCTGATGTCAGCATGCATCACCAGCCTACAGGGTGCGTGATGACATCAGCTACTGCCTGTTGGACTTGGAGGAAAAATAGGATAGGAAATATAACAGTGATGGCATGCAGGCGGCATAATTTAAATGTTGCAGAGTCCTCGCACATGTGGACATATCCTAGCCTACAGGTAAGAAAACAATTATTATCTAAGAGCCCTAAGAACAATTGTTACTCATGCATTATTTTATCTTTATGATATTTTATCTGCTGGTGTAAGTCTGTAGTAGTTTGTTCAATCATTATTTAATATCTGCTGGTTTGCAGAAGTTCGTAGTTTGTTTGTAGAACTATTATGGTTGTTCTGTTGCTAGTGTGCAAAAGTCTGCAGTTAATTCTTAAGTTTCTGGCCAATAACTGTTATGGTTGTTGTGTATTTATGTCATTATCTGCTGTATTTAGCTTTATCTGCTGGCCGTTGATGCATTTAGTTTTTTTTCATTTGTGTTGGCCGATTTAGTTTTAGTTCATCAGTGCTGGCCAAATTGCATTATGTTATATGTGCTGCTGGCTGTGTAAGTCCGTAGTTCATTAAACTTTAATCAGTATTTTATCTGCTGGTGACAATGCAAATGTCCGTAAGTCTTGTGGATTTATGGCATATTCTACTGCTGATTTACATTTGTTATCTGTGCTGCTGGCTGTGTTGTGGATGTATATCTGCTGGTGTGCAAAAGTCTGTAAGTCCTGTGAATTTATGGCATTATCTGATGGCTGATTTACATTTACGTTATCTGTGATGCTGGCTATGTAAGTCCATTTAACGTACATCAGTATTTTATCTGCAAAACTATGTAAGCTGTATGTGTACCTGCATTTAGTTTTATTTTCTCATTATCTGTGCTGCCTTTACATTATCCTGTGCTGCTGGCTGTGTAAGTCCGTTTAATGTACATATTATAATATCTGCAAATGCTGGCTGATTTATATTATTTGTGCAAGTCTATTTAATGTGTACATCAGTATTTTATCTGTGCTGGCTGAACTAAATCAGTGCTGACCAATTTACATTTATCTGTGCTGCTGGCTGTGTAAGTCCATTTAACGAACATCAGTATTAGATCTGCAAATGCTGGCCGATTTATATTATCGGTGCAAGTCCGTTTTAACGTGTACATCACTATTTTATCTGTGCTGGCCGATTTAGTTTTAGTGAATCAGTGCTGGATGATTTATATTTATCTGTGGTGCTGGCTGTGTAAGTCCATTTAACTGGCTGTGTAAGTCCATTTAACATACTGCAAATGCTGGCCAATTTACATTATCTGTGCAAAGTTTAGTGCTGTTTATGCCAAGTCAGTTTATGGTGGTAGTAATAGCACAACATGTAGGATACTTGCTTTTGATGCAGAAGGCTGTGGGTTCTACTCCCAGAGTATGGAGATAAATTGCTGATACTGTGTTGTACTTTTAAAGGTGGTGGATGCTTCTGTCCTGTGAATGTCCTCTTTGGTGGAGATACCTAGCAACTATTAACCTATCAGTTTGCCATCCATTCCCTATTGCAATATTATTAGCTTATTTTTTATGTAACAGGCAATTTATTCCTCAAGGGCAACAGGCACTTTATTTGTAGATGAAACAATGAAATTTAAAGTTGTTTGCTAGCAGCAACTGTTTTATTAGTTAGAGATCTCTTTAATGTGGAATTATTTAGATGACTTACTTCTGCAGAGATTGTGCATAGTTACCGAAACTAGTAGATTGTAGAAGCTTGAGTAGACATTTATGATGGAAATGTTCTTAATTATTGGGTCATGCATTTTGTTTCATTGCTTACTGGAAAACTATTCAAAACAAATTTAAAACATGCCCTAACAAGTGTGCTGTATTATACAAGGAATATAATTTAATACAGTCAGGAAGGTGTATCAAAGAACACATGTATGTTTCATGTGCAAGGGGCCTATGATTTAAAAACAGCTCAATGGTAATCTTTATCCGCTGCTGGCCAGATGCATTTTTTTTTAAATGTGGGTTTCAATGCTGTTTCAATGAATGTGGGTTTACTTTAAAGGGCAGATAAGTTTTAATGCTAAGTCTATTTTCATTATGAGACTGTATTGCTTTGTTTACCAGATGTCCATTAGTGTTTGTGCTATAAAATATAAAATAAAAGTTTTAAATTAAATCCAAATAATCGCTGTAGAAGTAAAGCAATATGCATAATACAGTGTTTATGGTAAATGGGAGAAATAGCCTAGTAGTGGGAAATTGGAATGGCTGCAGGGGGGAGGGCTGTGTATGGGGGAACCCCATTTGACCATGATTTTGTGAGGGGGGGGAGGGTAACAAACTGAAAGACAGCCCCGGGTGGCACAAGCTCTAGCTACACCACTGATCAGTAGGCCATGAAGAATGACTTTTGGAGGTCCTAGCAAACTATAATCTTTTGTTAAGATTAGAATATTGCCTACCATTAAATGCCCTACTTTTACCACCAAATACTGCAAGTCCCCAGAAGAAACAAAATCCTGTTCATCATCATCTCCCTTCCCAATGAACATCATTGCTACACATTTCCAAAAAAATAATTACCATTTACTACAGGGTCTGGGCCTGGGGCCATGTTTTGGTTGTCTGTTCTTCAGTTTGCATATCCCACAATTCCATCCGAGTTGGCAGGGTTACATAATTATGTATGCAGATTTTATGTTAATCAGCATACAGATTTGTACCTATTTTTCATAGGCCTTTGTCCAGATTTTTGATGTTTCCAGGTTGAGAGGTATGGCATCACCCAATACATAAAAGCCATAAACTGATGTTGACTTTTTTATAAAATTGTTTTAAAACACTGCGGCCTTAATATTCAGGATAGATATAATGCGTACATGTTAATTTATTCCTGGTGGGATTATGGCTGTTAACCTAAGTTGGCACTGCAATTCATTGTTATTCAACAGTGTTTTCCAATCACCTCCCCTAGGATTTATCTCTACATGTTCCAATATGCCAAATGTGAACTTCCTGAAGTTATTAAAATTGAAACTATGCTTGTACAGTGCATTATTTTCTTTTTATTGGCTATATTGTATAATTTTGCATTTATAAAGTTTGTTCAAGGCACTTTATGCTTTTCCAATATAAAAAAAAAACATGTACAAGTGTCACACTTAGGCAAATATACTATCCTACCTGTCCTGCAATTTCCATGTTGAAACATAATTTTATTTTTCAAAACATTGTTCAGGGTAAGCTGTTCTACTTTGAGGATAAAAAAGCATTGATTACAACAACCACACGCATAAGTATCCTTCTTACTTCCACTATTATCAACAACTTTATTCTCTAGTAATGTCTTAAAATTAGGGGGAGTTTAGTTGATGAAGGCAAGTTCAGGACCTAACATTTTATATACTTCTAGGTCCACCTTGAAAACACTCCATTTCTTTTTTATAATATTTTTCATCTCCTTAGTATATTGATTGTATTGAATAATACATACTTTCTCATATTTCTCCACTTTTTTGGTATTTCCAGAGTTGTCCAAACCAATACCTAATATTAGCTTATATTTCCACCACCACTCTTGATACACTTCCTAAATTATTTCACTAACCATATTTCCAGGATAACCCCTAGTGAAAACATATTTCTTAACTTCACTAATTCATCTCAAACGTCTTGATATTGGGAGGTCATCATAATTACTATTATGGCTTGTCCCTTAACTAAGCTTTTATTCTGCAATAACAGCTGGCAATTTGAGAAGTGTAAATAGAAGTTGCAAGAGGTATTTTTATGACATATATTGGATTTAAATCCATTCTCTGAATGGGAAGATGAACATAATCCAAATAGCTAATATTTTCCTTCTTATATTCAAAAGTGAACCTCCAAAAACTCATTGTACTGTTTAGGTACTCAACAAAAGTAACTACTTCTTCACTTTTCCCTCCCCATAAAATAAATATGTCATCCAAGAAACACAACCAGAGGTGTATTTTATGCAATGTTCACTATTAGAAACATGTTTAATTTCCCATCCTAAAAGAACCAGGTTAGCATATGCTGGAGACATGCCACCTCCATTGCTTCACCCTTAATCTACTGAAAATACTCTCCTTCATAAAATATGTAGTTGTTCTCTAAGATCATGGCCATAAATTCTATAGCCAACTTAACTTGATAATGGGTTACAAAGGAACTTCCATAAAGAATTTCTTGAAATATTTCTAGGCTTTCATCTTTGTGGATCACAGAAAATAGATCCATAATGTTTACTACCACAAATAATAAATAATTGTGCCATATTTCATTTTTTAACTTCCCTATAAAATTGCATGGATCTTTTAATTAATGGGAAGTATTCTCAATTACGTTTCACCCATTTGTCCACTAAAACTGCTATGGTTTTTATGTACTGGGTGACACAGCAAGTATTCTAAAGTAACATATTCATATGTTTTTAATTCCAACATTTATCAATTTTTAAAGCACATGTTTTATTAACATATACATCTCTGTATCAAGCACAAAAGGTTAAACAACTGGTAGGATGGTATTTAATGGATGTAATTGAAATTGCTAGACTTTCATTTTATAGTCTGATGATGTTCCCAACAGAGGAATGAAAGTGCTTAATATACAAACATTAAAGTGTGGATTTTAACCCTTGGTGACCCTCATTTTTAATGCACTACTTTGTTGAGGTTCTTGGTTGCAGTTTAATGCATTGCACCATTTTCTTGAGTAATTCTGGTTTCCTTTGGTGGAGAGGGCTGAGATTATTTGGACTAATTTGGACTGCTCACTTTGGGGGTGAATACTTCTGAAATAATATAATTGAAGAAAGACATTGCTTCCTTGAAAGGTGACCTCACCAGACTTATTGAACTATTTTCACAGGGGGCGATTGTGGTTTTAAAAAGAGACTTGGTGGGTTAACATCTTCACCAGTTCCAGTAATGGAAAATAATTTTGGTCCCTTTACATCTTCCATGTCTGACCAAGCTGCCCGGTTTTCATTTCACGATTATAGAACTGGTACAGTGACCTACCCAATCACAGGATGGATACAATGTGGAGGAGGGCAATGCACAGATAACAATGGTCAATAGTGCTGCCAAGGCTGTAAATTCTGTAACAAATGTGAAAAGCAGAAGCAGCAGGAAGCAAGGACAGTTTAATCAATGAACCTATGCTGAGGTTACAGGTACTATGTTAGATAAGGGGCCTGATGTTAGACCGTGAGTTTTAGAATAGTTTTTAGCAACAAAATACTCTAGTTCTAATTTAAATGCTGGTAATATTAGCATTCAAGCTAGTGTTTACCATAACCCAGAATTCACGGGTTTTAAAAATATTATGGACAAGACATATGTATTCCAAAATGTTGGTGGACAGTTGACAAATTTTATTTATTATTTATTTATTGTATTTTACATTTGTAGGCCTGGATTGTCCGACTGAGCTGAAGACCCCTTTTTCAGCGGAGGCCCTGGGAGAAAAGCTCCAACATATTATACAATTTTCATTATACATTAGAATTAAACAGCAATGTTACAGGATTATTACAAGGCATTAAGTAGCAATACAATGTTATACAGTGACAATAATCAGGTGTATAGCAAAGCTATTTCAAGATGTATAAAAAGAAAATATATCATTAAGTTGAATATAGTTTTTAAGGTAAGTGGTTACAAAAACCCAGTTTTATCATAATGTAGTTGCATGAAGGCAAGAGAATTAAAATAGAATGTTTCTGAGGTGATTTGCTTAATAGATTTTAGAAGACAGAAGAAAGATTTGTCAAAGAAGATTAGAGAGAGCTAGCGAGAAGTGTGAGTTAAGGGCAGAAAGTAGATTAAGGTATGGGAAGTCGGGAAGTAGTATCAGATAATGACAACGATGTAAATTCATTTTTTTTCTTTAAAAGGCATGTTATTTTATTTTGAAAAATGGTTGATTAAATATAAAAGTTTGCAAATAGAACTTTCTTACCTAAAAGAGTGTATTAATTTAAAAATAGTACCGCAAGGTTTGCGGATCTATGAGTTCCTATTTGATTTAAACTACAATGAAGGATTGGTGCAAGATTTTATCTTTTTTTTTTTTTTTTGATAAATGTGGCTTTGAATTGTTAAACAAGATTGTTTATTCCAATGAAATGAAGTTAACTGCTTTGGGCCATGAATTAGAGGTCATGCATTTTCAAATTCTAGCTGATTTATTTTTCAGTGAATGTAAGGGGCTATATGATATCATTTTAAGTAAAGTAGACAAAAGATGTAATAATTTATTCTTGAAAAAGAAACGCAAGTTAGTGAGAGAGAGAGAGAGAGAGAGAGAAAGAGAGACACTAAGCAATACAAAAATAACATGGCTTACTCAGTTTCTCTCTTCTTCTGTTCTAACTCTGCCACCAAAAGGATGACTTTTAATGTTGATGGCAGTTTTGCAATAGATAGTTGGACAGAAAATAATAGGTTTGATAAAGATAGTTTTGGGGATATTGATAGCCAGGGCAGGGAATCGTATGAACCCCAGGATTTTCAATATCCCAGGGACTTAGAGAGACTGGCAAATCATGCTGCACAGAGAGTGAACTCCTGTTTGAATTATGTTCCATCCCTTCAGAACAGATATAAGAACAGGGGGTGGGTCAGGAAGAGAAGATAACATATGGGTGTAACAATATCATTAACACCTATAGAGATTTCAACATTTATAATTATACTAATTACAATATAATGAAAGAGAATTTTACTTTGTTTTTGAAAAGTTTAAATTTGTCCCTAAGAGCCATGTGGATATAAAGGATTATTTGATGGTAAATTGAAATTATTTACCAGGAAGTTAAACTTTAGTATTATGAGAAATAGGAAATACACCCCGGAGATCAATTCTGTGTCTCTGTTCGACAGTGGCACAGGAAAATAACTTTCTTGGGTGGCATAAGCTAGGGAACCTTGTTGGCTAGGCTTACATAGGCCCTCGGGCTGATAGCCTAGTACCTACCTATAAACCTATGAACCTATGTTTCAAAAGAAGAATGGTAGTACACAAAAGGATAACAACTACAGTGATAAAATTCCAAAGAGAAAGAGTACGTTTAACCCTACCCTACACCCACTTATTTATAGATATGAAAAAGCAGTTATGGAAGACATTTACAAGATGCGGGCAGATAACTTTAAGGTCCATTCTAAAGTAACAAAGGAAGAAACGGTACTATTTAAAATACTCAGGATGGACAATAGAATATGAATTATGAAACCAGATAAAGGGGTTAGAATTGTTATATTTAATCTACAGGATTATTTTAATGCCATGCAAAATATTTTACTTAACGAAGATACATAATTTCAGGTATCAAGGAACCAAATTCATATTGCTTATAGTACAATTGATTCATACCTTGAAGATTATTTGTTGGATGGGAGAATAGATTTAGAGACCTATGAATTTCTGATAAATCCTAAACTGGTTATTCTATGAATATTATGAATACCAAAGATTCATAAGGATGTAATAAATCCACAATTTCGACTGACAGTCTCAGCAGGGGGTTAAAAAACACACCCCATAGCAGTTTTAGTGGACAAATGGGTGAAACATATAATTAAGAATACTGTCTATTTAATTAAAGATTCACTGGATTTTCTAGAGCAGTTAAAAAGTAACATATGGCACAAAGATTTATTATTTGTGACAGTAGATGTCATGGATCTATTTTCTGTGATCCCCAAAGAGGAAGGCCTAGAAATATTTGAAGAAATTCTTTATGGTAAGTTCCTCTCTAACCCATGCTTAAGTTAAATTGGCTATGGAATTTATGGCCATGATCTTAGAGAACAACTAGATATTTTATGAAGGAGACAATTTGTAGTAGATTAAGGGTGTAGCTATGGGGTCAGTATATGCCCTAGCATATGCTAACCTGGTTCTTTTAGGATGGGAATGTAAACATGCTTCTAACAGTGAACATTTCAGACAAAATAAACTTTTATTTGTATTTTTGGATGACATATTTATTTTATCTGAAGGGAAAAGTGAAGAGGTAGTTGCTTTTGTTGAGTACTTAAACGGTACTATGAGTTTTTGAGGTTCACTTTTGAATGCAAACAGGAGAAGATTAGCTATTTAGATATGCTCATCTCCCATTCAGAGAAGGGACTTTAATCCAATATATATCATAACAATACCTTTTGCAACTCCTGTTTACATTTCTCAAGTTGTCACCCATTCTCACAGAAGAAAAGTTTAGTTAAGGGGCAAACCATTATAGTAGCTAGGATGACCTCCCATTATGAAGACGTTTGGGATAAACTAGTGAAATTAAGAAATATGTTTTATACTAGGGGTTATCCTGGAAATATGGTTAATGAAATTATTGATGAAGTGTATAAAGAGTGGGGGTGCAAATATAAACCACTATTAGGTATTGGTTTGGACAACTCTCGAAATACCAAAAAAGTGGTGAAATATGAGAAAGCATGTATTATTCAATACAATCAATATACTGTTTAGATGAAAAATATTATAAAAAGAATTGGAGTCTTTTCAAAGTGGACTGAGAAGTATATAAAGTGGTAGGTCCTAAACCTACCTTTCTCAACAAAACTGCCCCTTATTTTAAGACATTTTTAGAGAATAAAGTTTTTGATAATAGCAGAAGTAAGAAGGGTACATATGTTTATGGTTGTTGTAATCAATGATCTTTTATCATCAAAGTGGAAGAACTTACCCTAAACAATGTTTTGAAAAATAAAGCACCCTAAACAATGTTTTGAAAAATAAATTTGTGTTTCAACATGTAAATTCCAGGACAAGTAGGATAGTGTATATGGCTTAGTGTGACACTTTATCCGTGTTTTTCATATTGGAAAAACAGAAAGTGCTTTGCGAACCCATATATATAAGAACACTTATATGATATAGCCAACAAATAAGAAAACAATGCACTGTACATAGTTTTGATTGTAATAATTTTAGAAAGTTCACATTTGGCATATTGGAATATGTACAGATAAATCCTAGGGGAGGGGATTGGAAAACCTAGTTGAATAACAAGGAATTGCAGTGCCAACTTAGGTTAGCAGCCATAATCCCACCAGGAATAAATGAACATGTATCCATTATACCTGTCCAAAGTATTAAGGCCAGAAAGTTTTAAAACAACTTTGTAAAAAAAGTCAACATCAATTTATGTTTTTTATGTTTTGGGTGACACACCAAGTATTTTAAAGTAACATATTCATATGTTTTTAATTCCAGCAATATTTATTAATTTTTAAAGCCCATATCTTAATAACATATACATTTCTGTATCAAGCGTGAAAGGGTTAAACAACTGGTGGGATAGTAATTAATGGATGTAATTGAAATTGCTAGACTTCAGCCAATGGGAACTATTTTCCTATTTGAACTTTTGTATGAATTTAAGGAAATGTTCTGTATGTTCATTTCATTTTATATTCTGATGAAGTCCCCAACAGAGGGAAGAAAGCACATAATATATAAATATTAAAGTGTGGATTTTAAACCTTGCTGACCCTCATTTTTAATGTGTTAATTTATTGATGTTCTTAGCAGCAATTTAACCCATTGCATCTTTTTCTTGAGTAATATTTTGTCCATACACATTCAGCTTGCTTACACTGGAAATCCCTAATTCCAAGTTCTTGGCATATACTGCAAACAATGCCTTCCCTTTTCCAGTATAACTTTTTGCGATTATTTGCACTTCCCCACAGCATCCTTTTCCTCCATATGTAGTGCTAGGTCACCCTCTCATTTATAGTTGTGCCATGCTTATTAAATAGAGGGAAATTCCTACCAGTAAACTAGATGCTTTTATCTTCAAGCAAATTAGAGAGTATTTTCTCCCTTATACTAAGGTTTTACAGTATATAAAAAGATATAACTTGACATCCCCTCATTCACCTATAAATGTAGGTGCTTAGTTTTACATCAGCATTACTGATACTGTCTTTAGCCATTTCCCAGTACTTCCTAAACAGTTACATAAGTTTCATAAGTTTGAATTTAGGTTATTCAAAAACAAAAAATTTAACTTTTCAACAGTCAAGTTATTTTTCACATTCATCCATGCATGTATTGCAACACCTATGAGCCTCATCTTTATACTTAGGAAACTATTTAGTACTTTCCTTTTTTCATACAGTTCTTTCATTCTTCTCTTTCTGATTTGTAATGGCCCATTCATGCTGATGTTTCCTTTCTTTTTCTGGAGTTTAAAGCGGCTTCAATGTATTTCACGTCCAGGTGAGAAGCTACTTCAGTACAGTTAATTTGTGGTTTCCACTCTAGTGTTTTTATTTCAAGTTGTGTTTTAAGATCATTTGGGGATATACTGGGTAGCTATTTTTCCCTCCCTCCATCTTTCATTATGTCAGCCCGTTTTCCACACCCCATCAATGCTCTTCCACTCCTTGTTCACCCCTGGACTATGAGTCTGGCAGTGCTGGAACTGGTCATGGATCCTTAGGCTTCTGGGGGCTCTGCACATCAAAGCATCCATCCAGGGGGCTCGTATATGACCTAGCTATTTCTCCCTCTCCCTGTGGTAGCAAGGAATGGTATTGAAGGGTGTACAATGTAAGTCACACTGCTGCAGCAGCTCAGCCAGACCCACTTTGCACCTTTCAACCACTCCTCCTTCTAGCAAGGTCCCTGGCTTCCAACAAGGATTGTCATAAAGAGATGTGTACAACCCCCCTCCCCCAGGTAAGTACACCCAGCTCATCCCTGGACACTCTGTCAGTCAACTGAGCCACTTAATGAACCCATGTCACTAGGAAAGTAGTCAGGGCTTAATCCCTCTAAGCCATCAGAGCAGCAAACATAATTAGTAGCTATTAGTTGCAAGTGCCACACCTGCACCCCCATTAGGCTATCTTCAGATCCAGAAGACTGAATGTTGACTGCACACAAGGATGCTATGAAGTCCATCTTTGTTCAGACTAGCATATAGAAATCCATTTGATTTTCATCTTCTAATCAGTTGTGCCACTGACATTTTAACATATTTTAAAAATATCATTTGGCTTATTTATTAATTATCCAGACTAAAAATAAAATAAAAACTGTGCAATATAAACTTCTACATTCTTATTCCGTGAATAATAGTACTCAAAATTTTTGATGAAAGCAATATTTTTTTCTGGCTATAGAGGTTCAGTTTTCAGTGTATTTGACTGCTATAAGCAAATTAATAGGTGGAGGTCATGGATTATGGTCTGACATTCTGTACCATTAATGACCAATTAATAAGCCAGAAATAAGAGCTATGTTCTCATGATCTGAACCTGTGATCAACAAACTACATACAAGAGGCAAATGGTCTAAGGTCACCTGAAAGCACACATGCTTCTGCTACAGGTTATAATCAACAGCTGCTACATCCAAATAAGCCTTAAAATGAACACCTGTGGTACTGAATTATAATCAATGCCTTCTCAAGATTTCACCCACATGGCCTTGGCAATACAACTGTTACCATAAAGGAATATACTTAAAGAAATAAATTCATGCATAATAAAATTTTTATGGTTTCCCAAAAGAAACAGAATAGCTTTAATACATCATATCAGACCATGGAAACAGTGAGGATTAAACTTTCCTGATACAGAAACATATATAAAAGCATCAATATCTAAAACAATCTCAGATTGGATAAGTTCAAGTTACTCTGCAAATTGGAAAGAATTACTAACTGTAATGTCAATAAATGAATTTGATTTACAAAATAAATTTCAAATAGATAAAAACAATTTGCCACGACACATATTATGTATTAGTATGCAACATAACATAACTAAACCCACTAAAACTCATATGATTAATTATTACATAGACTCATTTAGGAAAATTATTAATGCAAATATAGATTTAAAAATCTGGTTTGATCTTTTAACACAATTTATAGTCATAAAGAACTTTCCACATAAAATATATAGAGAAATTATTAATTCCTGGGAACGGAAAGGATTTGGTTGTTGGCTCCAATGTATCAAATAACTAAAAGTTTTAGATATGCAAGTAATAAAAACAACATACAAAATTCCACAACAGGACTGACTAACTTTACAGAGTATTCTGTCATGTTTGCAAGATTTAAGTAGAATAATTAACAAGTCTTCATTTAAAGAAATACATATATGAAATCATATATAACGACTTTGACATGGGAAACAGTATTTCAACATTTTACAAAATATTGATAAACTATAAAACAACACCCAAAACCTCATATTGGAAATATATAACAAAAGGACACACTCTATATAGCTAACTGAAGATATTAAATATCTTATTATCGATAAAATACACATCCTTTACACAATACTGGAAAGTTTTTAATTAGAAATGCTTGCACAGAGCAATCTTAACCCCAGATAGAATGAGTAAAATTAGTCCTTCCATAAAAGGAATATGTTGGAGATGTGAGCAAGTACACAATGCAGATTGGAACCACATTTTCTTTGATTGTGTTACAATTAAGCCATTTTGGAATGATATTAATAGCTTTCTAAAAGCTTTATTTAATGAATCATTTTATTTAACTAAAGCTCTTGTATTATTAAATGTGAAGGAAGGTCCTCATTTGACTAGGTCAAACATGTATCTAGTATGGACTATACTTGCAATTTCAAGGAAGGGTATAACAAGAAGATGGAATACAAACACAATACCAACTTTGGAAGACTTCTTCAGCCTACTGAAGACCACAGCATTATTGGAAATTAAAATTAAAGAACTAAGAATTTATCCAAAGCCATTTATCAACAACCCTTGGGCAAAAGTCTTATCGTTAATTGACACTATACAATAATTAATCAGACACTCTGATAATGGATTGGACATACTTATAAAGTAACTGTATACATTAAGATCTGTTATAGTGTCAAACTAATGTAAATAGTGTACATAGTTATTTAAGATGTTATGTATAAATACTATGGATTTCATTCAAATGTATTTGAAAAATTTAAAAAAAATTTAAGAAAGAAAAAAAAGATTTCACTCACACTGACTTCAACCCTGTGCCTTTTACTTCATTATTATCAACAATAACTTTGACTTGGCCAAACATGTTCATAGGTTTATACGTTCATAGTTAAATACTAGGCTAACAACATTTAGGCCCTTTATAAGCCTAGCCATGCAATTCAACCCAACTGTGTACCTATGTATCATGGGCATTTATTAGTAGGGGTATGTTAGGATATTTCTAGAGCCAATGTGTGTGTGTGGGGGGGGGGTTAGTTTGTGAATTACTGTCTGCTCTCTCTATCACAGACATGCTGGTCAGACCCATGATGGACTTCCAATTTCCCATCCATCGGTCAAGGATATGCTTAATTAGGATTTAGGATGGACTCTGCAGAACCTGTTCCAAAGCAACGGGATGCTCTGAGACACCTATCCCTCTTGCCAACATGCATTATTTATGTCACAAGCAAAATTTAAATCCTGGGATCTAGTACTTCTGATGCTGTTCATTTTGTGGATGTCCAAACATCCATCAGAGCTGGATACTAGTCTCTTTTGTATGCCAGGCATAGGTCATCTCTCAGTAACCTCTTAGAGGCAGAGTATATAGATAAGTTTTTTAAGGTGATCTGTATAGGGCAATATGTTTATACCCTGGATTCTCCTGGTAAGGAACCTTTATGGGCATTCTAACTACTGCATATGTCTGGTTAGGTACATACTGAAGGGGGCAATATACTCAATGATAGGTCTAATAAGGGGCGGATTAAAGGACACTATGAGTTCCTTGGACCTGAATACCATGCCCTAACTTATGAGTTGGGCAACACAGAACACAGTTATTACTGTCCTGGCCACATACTGGACAAGGATCAGATTACTGGCTACATATGTTCCCAAATCACTGACTACTGGATCAACTCTTAGGGTAGTTTTATTGGTGGAGTAATTAGCCTGGGTGGCAATTTTCCCAAAAGGCACAATAATGCATTTCCTGGCATTGAATTTTAGTCTATGACTTTGACACCAGTCATTTGTCTGTTTCAGACTATCTTCTAAGATGTTTGTGTCATGGGGGTAATCTGTAATAGCTCCCATTTTGCAGTCATCTGTGACCTTGGTCAACCAAAGGTCCTTGACATTAGCCTTTAACTCTGAGAAGTAGATGCCAAATAGGAGTTGCCACAGCATGAAACCTTGAGGTACCTCACTGATGACTGGTCTATTAGTGGAGGTGGTATCACCAATCCTGCCTTACTGGGTCCTGTCTGTGAGCCAGATGGCAATTATTGAGTTATGTAGGGATTTATGCCCAGTTCAGTGAGTTTGTCAACTATACCCAAGTGGGGTATTGTATAGATAAGTCAGTTTTAGGTAGGTGTTATGCATCATTTTACAACTCCATTACCTTTTTACCTTCTCAAAGAAGTCCATTAGATGTAGTAGGCATGATCTTCCCTTGACAAAAGCAAACTGGGTTGAGTTCAGTGTCTGAAAGCTACCTATGTCTTTTTTGATCATTTACAGGATAATTAATTCAATGGCTTTGCATACTAGACTAGTCAGGATAACAGGTCAGTAGTTTCGGGGATCAGTTGATGGTCCACTCTCATGAAGTAGGATAACCATCACAGTTCTCCATTCTCATGGTGCAAAGCCTGTTTTGAAGTTATAGTTGAAAAGTGACTCAAGTGGTTCTGATAGGCCATGTTTCAAGTTATTTAGGAGGCATCGTGGGAAACTGTCAGGATTTACTGATGCTATATTTTTGGCCTTAGCAAGGACCAGTTCCATGTTAATAGCTATGGGGTGGAGGTTATACTAGCAGATATTTCATAGGGAAGGCAGAGGGAAGTGGAGGGTGAAGTTTAGTTGAATTTGACAGACAGAAAATATGGAATAGTTTTTCAAAAACTGCTATGTAACAAGAGTTACACTGAACTGTTTTTCTGTTACTTTTATTAGGAATGCTTTTTCTTTAGTTTTATGACAGAGAACAATCATTTTGTGTTAAGCAGAACTGGCATGATGAATGAAGTAATTACGGGTACATAAAATAAGAACTGAGCAAAGCTCAGCCTGAGCGTTCTTACCTTCGAGAAGGAAGCTCAGTGACAAGAGAGAAGCAGCTCTGAGAGAAAGCATTGTACATAGTGAAAGATGCCCTGAGAGATTAGACTAGAAATTGTTCTACCTGAGGTCTTCAGAAGACACTTACTTTCAGAGAGTGCTCTCAGTGTTATTAAAGTGCATTTAAGGTATAGTTGAGCTATTAGTAAAACCACAATATTTACTGTTCTATGTTTGAAAAAACTACTGACCTAGATGCATTAATCTTATATATTCTTAAATATATAAAAGCTAAAAAGTTGAGCACACAAAACAGATCCATGGATTTCAATTTACTATAATAAATCAGCATACAGTTAAAAGCAACCAGCCGAGCAAAGCAGACCGGTTTCACCCACTGGCATCAGGAGTGCAATAAGAAAACACACCCCTTTCAGATTTAAATCCCATTCACTTAAATCGACATTATCCTTTAAAATTCGTCTGCTCCATATAAAGAGGTGTGTATTTATAATGGTTTTCACTAAAATACTAATACATACAAAAGCCAACCAACATACTCACTCCTGCCAATTTTCAGTCATACGAGGCCTATACATAGCACCCAGACTGATGATCCATAACTTCTCCTTATGATCCAATAGCATCCAAACCAACAGGCTGTATACTACATGAATTACAAAATGAACTGGCACCTCACCTATGTGTCATATTTAATCATAGCCTCACCTCAGGCTTTGTCCCCACTGAGTAGCGCACAGCTACAGTTATCTCACTCCACAAGGGGGGATCCATCTTGGATCCCGGGAACTACCACCCCATCAGTCTGATGAGCCTGATCTGCAAGGCCGTGGAATGTATTATCATGGAACTTATAAACAAAGACATTGGCATCCTTCAAACACTGGACCCCACACAGTTTGAGTTTGTGAAGAGCCGATCTTGTTTCCTGAACCTGATTGACTTCTAATCAGTCTCCAGAGCTGTGGACAAGGGTAAGGTGATCCACACAACCTATTTGGACCTAACCAAGGCCTTCGACACTATCCTCCACTCTGGAATCATAGACAAACTTACTAAGCTGGGCATTAATCCCTGCGTCACTCAATGGGTTGCCAACTGGCTTACTGACAGAACCTACACTGTAAAAGTAGCTGACTCCAAATCCAGCTCCAGACAAGTGACAAGTGGAGTACCTCAGGGTTCAGTCCTGGGACTGCTCTTATTTGGCATCTACTTCTCTGAAGTACAGGCCAACACTAAGGGACACTGGCTAACAAAGTTCGCAGATGACTGCAAACTGGGAGCCATTATTGAATCCCCAAATGATGTGGATATTCTACAAAAGGGCCTTACAGAAACAGCTGCTTGGTGCCAGAGCCAGGGGCTCAAGCTCAATGCCAAGAAATGTATAGTTATCCCCTTCGGGAAAAACCATGTACCCATGAATTATCACATAGGTGGCAGTACACTAAACACTGAAAGTGTGATAAGAGACTTAGGGCCACAGGTGGATAGTGATCTCACCTTTGATAATCACATCACCACAACAGTCAGGAAATCCTTCTGTGTGGCATACCTCATCACTAATGGCTTTTCATCCAGAAAAAAGGAGGTCATTGTCCCACTGTACTCATCCCTCATTAGACCCATTATAAAATACAACGCCCCGTTTGGAATGTACCTCTCAAGACATCTGCAACATCTGGAAAGGCCAAAGAAATACCTCACTAAAAGAATCACAGGCCTAAAACAGATGCCCTATGCTAACCATCTAAAAAAATCCCCACCTATACTCTGTCGCATATCGTCTACTCAGAGGTGATCTCTGCTTAACATAAAAGGCCATGTCAAACCCAGAGCTGTAGGACATGCTACACTTAAAGAAATCCCAATCCCTCAGAGATAAATGCTCCAGGGATCTATACCTTGTCATTACAATGAACAAAACATGCTGGGGGGATAGGTTCCTGACCCAGAGACTCCCCAGACTCTGGAATAGACTGCTCATACATGTCAAGCTGAGTGCCTCTTTGGCCCTCTTCAAAATGAACCTTGATGATTGGATGGAAGAAAGGAAATTCACCCCGGGGATCACGTCAGTCACCCTGCTAGACAGGGGTCCAGGGAAGTAAATAGTGTGGGAAGAAATAGCCAGGGAATTGTTATGGCTAGGCTTGTATAGGCCCTAGGGCCGATAGCCTAGTACCAACCTATGAACCTATGAACCTATGAACAAAAATAGTGTGCTGAGGCATGTTGAAGTTTATGCTAATATAATGCACTTCTAGGCCACTAACAATTAATATCACTAAGGTGAACTGGTATCCTGCTTTTAAATGTCCTAGAAGTTACACCTACATAAAATGCTCCACATTGGCAAACTATGTATTATTATGTTTTAGTATTAAAAATGTATAAGACACACCCTACACTATTCAACTGCATTACAGTGACCATGAAACAGTGGTAGACCACTTTGCAATTAAGCCATGATAAATGACAGATTATTATCCCAGGGATAAAAATTCAAAGGGGATATTCCAGGGTGACTCTCTGTTACTGTTACTATTCTGCCTTGCCATTAACCCATTAAGCTGTTCAATTAACGACTTAGGTCATGGCTACAATTTGGCATCTAGAAAACAACAGTGTAAAGCCTTCTCATCTTCTCTTTGTCGATGATTTAAAACTGTATAGCTCATCAGATGATGAACTGAAAGCACAGCTGCAGGTTGTCAAAACTTTTTCAGATGATACAAGAATGTCATTTGGTCTTGATAAGTGTGGAAAAGCAACCTCTAAAGCAGGAAAACTGCAGCACCAGGAAAACATCAGTTTGGGACAAGAATGTGATATAAACGAACTTGAGCAAGAGGGAGTGTATAAATATTTGGGAGATGGTGAATGATCAATAATAAAACATGAACAAATGTGAACAAAACTTAGTAAGGAATACTTTGAAAGACTTAAATTAATTCTGAAAACAGTGCTGACATTTAAGAACAAAATCCAAGCTATAAACCAATTTGCACTTCCTGCCCTAACTTACAGTTTTTGGTGATTGACTGGTCCCAAAACATGTTAGATTAGATAGGAAAAGAAGAAGGATGCTTCATGCTCACCAGATGATTTATAAAAATCAGTGCATACCAAGATTATATATTCCCCGTTCCGAAGGAGGGATGGGCCTCCTTGAAATTGATTACATATGTAGATCTGTAATTGTGTGGCTGCATACATATCTGCTGACCTCACAAGACCCAAATATAGTGATAGTTTTGAAACATGAGGAGGATAAATCTAAGATGACTTCTCTGCTTAATTTAGCAGAAGCATATCGACATCAAGTAGTAATGGAAATCAAAGCAGAAGTAGATAAAAACCAGGCAGCAACTGAATGTGCCAAAAAACAGGACAGGAAATGTGGAAAAAGCATAAATATAGTTGCAAGTATAGAAAATTTCTATAAGAACCTCATGTTGATCAGGAATGAATGCAGGAATGGTTTAGGAGAGGCAAATTCAAACCAAGATATGAAAGGTTAATATTGGTGGCCCAAGACAGTGGGCTGCACACATGCTGGTTTACAAAATCCATTGAAGATGTGGGAGAAACAGACAAATGTAGGTTTTGTAAAACCGAATTGGAAACAGTTGCACACCTCATTGCTGGTTGTGACATACTCATGGCAGAAGGACTGTATACTGAAAAGCATAACAATGTGGCAGGACTGTTCCACTGGGGATTGTGTAAACATTACGGTATTGCAGTGGCTGAAAACATTGGAAACATGAGCCACAAAGGATCATAGAAACTGAATAAGTCAGCATCACATGGGATCACCCATTACCAGTATTCAAAAGATAGAGGCTAGAAAACTGGATATAGTGGTCCAAGAAAAAAAGACAAGAGTAGCATTGCTCATTGAAATCACCACACCCAGTGACTACAGTGTCTTGCATACAGAGAGACACAAAGTCATAAAATATCAGGATTTGGAGGCAGAAACGATAGCAATGTGGAAGAAAGATACCCAGACAGTTCCAATAGTAGTAGGAGCAATTCTGTGTTAACATTTTATCAACTGTCTAATTGCATACACCTTAGGAATATTTACCGATGAGAATGACTTGGTCCTTGAAATAATCTTGCAGTATACACAATTACCACAATTATTATTGCCAACACTCACATTTGTACTAGGATGATCCTTATCTGAACCCATTTATTTGAACAAAGAAAGATATTCTGTAATATTTTTATGCATATGGTAAAAAAAATGACACAGATTATCCAAACATTGGTCAAAAATTCATCCATTTTGAGTAAGTGCCAATGTTTGTCAACCACTTCTCTAACCTTAAATATATTTGTAACATAGGTAGTAATAAAATGAAGTATTGAAGTTCCCTGAGTTCAAATATTGCTCTCATTTCTAGTACTTAATAAACATCCCTTTTAGTATTTGAAGCTATATTTCTTGCCTGTTTCAATAAAGAGACATTATAGCCTCTCTTAAGAAATCTATTCTCCATTTTTATTTCCTCAGCTTCATATTCACCTTCATCACTACAAATATATCTTAAAGATAAAAATTGTGCTTTAGGGATGTTCATAACAGTATGCAATGGATGGCAACTAGTAGCCTCTAATGCATTCTTTGTAAATGCTTTCCTTTGTAGGGTCATTGCCATTGTACCATCAATCAGCTTTGTAATATTTATGTCAAGTGAATATATAGTAAATAAATGTATTCTCCCTATAAACCTTAAGCCAAAATCATTACAGCTCAGATATATAACAAAATGCTTCCATGCCTCCATTGTGCCTCAACAAACATACCAGCAATCATCCAAGAAGTGGTGCCACAAAATCAACTCATTTTGAAACAAGTTGGTATCATTATTAAACAAACCATGTTTCAAATACCCCATGAAAAGGGCAGCATAATTGGGAGCAAAAATTGTACCCATTTAAGCCCCCTTTATTTGCAGATAACAGTCAGTACCAAAATATAAAACATTATGTTCAAGAACTATATTATTTTAACAAAAATTCAGACTGTTTCTCTGAATATAAACCTAAGTTTAAAAAACAGTATCGGACAGCTAACATTCCACCTTCATGGGTCAAACTTGTATACAAAGATTGTACATCAAGGCAACATAAAAAGGAATTATTGGGGACCTGCAACTCATCCATAAGTGTTAGAAATAGTCTCTTAATTGCACTCTTACCAAACATAACAAAAGTTTTAATTGATTTTCTAAGTATATAGACAATGGTTTCATTAATGAACCACGTCCTGATACAGTAGGTCTCCCAGGTGGGTTGGCTGCAGACATGTATTTTCTGTAATATGTAAAATCTTTGTGGTTTGGGATTCTACACTAACAGCTGTTGTATTAAAGCTTCAGTAATTAAATCTTAATTTTAGCCTCCAACAAGAACTTATCTATTATGTTCTTAACTTCAAGAACTGAGTCTAATGGTAACTTACATTACAATCTTTTGCCACCAGGTTGTCTCCTAGCTTCATTTTCATAATCAGACAAATCCTATAATGCTATTCCCCATCCTTATCAGCCTTAATCACCACTATTTGTTCATTCTTTGTTAAATTATCTAAAGCCTGTTTTTCAATTTTACATAAGTTACTACCATCCATCCTAAATAAAACACTTTGGTTAATGTGTAAATCACATAAAACCTGCTGTTCAAATAATTTAATTTAATAATACACATGGTATGGTGGTTGGACTCTAGATTTTTTATTTTAAATGAAGCATCAGACACATTGCCTCTTAAGCTATGTACCTAGCTATAACAATATCTAAGAGTTAAATTTCAACAAAATTGTTTATCATCCATACAGTGTATTGAAAAGCATGATATGATGTGATAAATCCCAAATATTTATTAAGTACACTTTTTTTCACTTTTAGTAAGTTCACATGTAGTCAGATTCAACAACCAAATTATTTTCAGCATAATCAGTCACATTAATCGCATTTATATCCTAACCAAACTCCTGAACGTACTCTCGATGTCTTCTTCTATGTTTCCTTCCTGCTCTCCTAAAGACCACCCCCTTATTCTTGAATCTCTTTTACACCAGTTAAGTAATTTCAAAGCCTTTGCCAATGTCTGTTTTGGTGTCAGTATTAGATGGATTGGAGGAAATATCTGAAATACTAGGTTCTGTATTACTAAAATTAGTCTACTACCTTTTTTATTATTAGCACCCAAAAGCCATACAGCACAATTAGAGCTCTTCCAAGTAAACATTGTGTTGTTTTTAAAATCACCCATGTCTCTATTATACTCTTTTATTTTCAGATTTATCAGTTCAGTTTCATAAACATTAACTTCCTTCAAATATTTAGCATACATGCCCTTGTAATCACACTACTCTTCAGACTGATGAATGTTCTCAAGATTTGACTCTAGTTTAGTCTTAATTGGTAAAAGGAGCTGATCATAATACTCAACCAACAATTCAATAAACAATTTGGAAATCTGAAAGGGGTGTGTTTCCTTATGGCACTGCTGACACCAGTGGGAGAAACTGGTCTGCTTTGCCTGGCTCATTACTTTTAACCACATGTGGATTTACTACAATAAATCAGAATATGTGGCTTTATTTTGTGTGCTGGACTTTTTTGGTGTGAATATTATTGTTAGTCCGGGAAGCAGCTGTTGTTATGGTGTTTTATATATATATATATATATATATATATATATATATATATATATATATATATATATATATATATATATATATATATATATATATATATATATATATATATATATATATATATATATATATGTATATATATATATATATATATATATATATATATATATATATATATAAATATAAATAAATAAATAAATAAATATATATATATATATATATATATATAAAGAAATAAATAAATAAATATATATATATAGATCTAGGACACTTGCTTGAAAAAGCAACTGTCCGAATCCATGTATACTGATCACGGTTTAACGAAAGAGCTTTAATCGAAAAAGCACTTCCATTAAACTGTGAAAAAACAAAACAAAACCACTAATTAAATGTTTTTGCAGGGGGGCAAAGCCCCCCTGCATCCCCCACAGCCCCCTACTTAAATATTCTCACTTAAGGTCGCACTACAGTGGAGTAAAGGAATATTCCCTTACTCGCACTGCAGTATGACCGGCACACCACTCACACATACCCAAAATTGCTGCTTCGATGAACAGCAATTTTGGGTATGTGTTAGCGCGAATTTGACTTTCTGTGAAAGTTACATTCGCGCAAGTGTCCAGGTTCCATATATGTATATATATATATATATATATATATATATATATATATATATATATACATTTAATATATATAATACAGTTGCAACTGAATTATCAGTTATGTTTTAACTCAGCTGCTAACCTTGAGAGAATCGTGTTGATATACAGCTAGTTCAGGACCCACAATATGCAGTATCAGAGAGAATGATTTTTTAGGAAATTTTCAATTGAGGAAGTCAGAGAGACTACTGAATCAATATTCTACTCATCCACAATACAAGAGGAGTAATTTAATCAGCAACACCAACAGGCATCATAGCAGGGGACATGACAGAAACAGGAAGAGATAACACAGCAAGGTAATTTTCCAATTTAATAAACTCGACTATTGACTCACTTCAAAAATTGAACATCTTTAGCATTTAATCTGAGCAGTGTATACATTATGGATGGTGTTTTAGGCCTTTTGAAAAAAAAGCATTTTATTTTGTAACACAACACATGCTAAATATAGTTACTAAACCTGACGGACTCGAAATTTGAACTTGTAAATAAATATTTTATAATTCCAAAGTCCCTATTAACCTTTCAGCACAGATTAAAAGGAAGAGTTCTTTTATCCCACCCCACAACCTATGGTTTCTGGTTTTGAAACAGTATGTGAAGAACATTTTAGGCAGGTTCATTCACCAAAAAAAGTGTTATACCAATACATTGTCTGTATTTTAAAGGCAGGCCTTGGAATAAGACCCTATGAGTTATAAAACTGAATAAGGGTGGGGGGAGAGGTTTTAATAGATAGTGTTGACTATTCATCCAAAATGAAATTGCTGCTTTGTGATGACAGTATATACATAAGAGTCTCCAGGAATGAAATCAGCATAGCCTAAAGTAAGGTGTATTTTTTCCTAGGGATATGATAATTCAACTTGCCCTGGGCAAAGACATTTTGGATTTTGTTTTTGTGGGAAAATCACTCATCCCCACTAACTTTGAGACTCCAAAGATTCACAAAAATCATTTTGACCCTCCATTGAGACTTATAGTGTCCACAAATGGATCAAGACAGAACCATTGACAAAATATGTTGACATCAAATGTAAATATATTTTGGATTCCAAGTCATCTACATTGCACGATTCTTGGCATCTTTTAAATAATTTGAACTTTGTTATATACAGTGATGACCCAGTATTTATTAGTATTGATGTGATTAATTGATTTACTGTTGTTCCATACTCTGTAGGTTTAGAAAGTTTTTTTTTACTATTTTTGAGTAGACAGTTGAAATTTTCTAGTGATGATCTGTTTTTATTACATTATTTTTTAGAGATGGTTCTGAAAAATAATTATATATTTTTTGAAGATGAGATTTTCCAACAGACATCTGGAGTTGGCATGAGTTCTGTATGTGTTCCCTTACATGCAAACATTGTATTATCAGTGTGGGAGAATCAATTTGCTTTCCGCTCTGGCTACATTCATTTGTACAAGCCTTTTATAGACTTTTACAAGATATCCTGATTTTATGGAAAGGAATCCTCAACCATTTTATGTCTTGTATTTCTTTTGAGAAGATTACTAATTCATTGAGATTTACCTATCAAACTGGGTGTGATAGTATTAATTATGTGGATATCATCCAAAGCAAAGATTATTCTGTTACTTGTTAAATTCCAAGATTTGTTGGAAAGATGCCTTTTAAAGCTCATATTTGCACTTTGAAAGTTGCCACCCATTTCACCAAAAATATAGTGTTGTGAAAGGCAGAGGGTGAGTGTTTCAAGTCTTCTAAGTGACAACCAAAGTTTGAATTTTGAGATAGCCAAGGTGATATCTATGTTTCTTGACAGGGATATAATCAAAGACAAGTTAATAAATGGTGGAAAAATAAGATCTTCACCCGTACTTGGCAATAATTGTGTATTTCCCCTCAAGTATGATTGTGCAAAAGGGGAGTGCAGTTGAGAAAGACGTGATCTTTTCTTTGCTCTTACATTACAGTGAGGACATGTATAAGTACATCAATGTTGTTATGATGACATGGAGCATTGTTTCACACTGAGTTAAAAGGTCGGGTCATGCTCCACCTTTTGTTGGTAACAAATGGAGAAGTATTAAGATTTTTAGGAGGGGACTTCTAATCGGGCAACCAAGTCCACTCACAGGAAAATTATGAACAAATGTGAGTGATACAAATTTTGCATGTTTATTAATATTCGCCTTTATGAAGGTGTGAAAGTGGCAGTTTAACTCTGACACTACATTTTATGTGGGTAAAACTAGCAGGTGATTGAGGGACAGGATGTATGAGCATCAACATGAAATTAAAATAAAAAAAAATCTGCCAGTGCTCTGAGGAGAAATTCTGTTAAATGTCCTGATTTTAAGAAATGAATTTATTTTTCTTCGTTATTTACAAGGTTCATTATAATGACAGGGACAGTGACTTGGAAAGTCTTTCTGAGTTTAAAGAGCTTTTGAAGTAACTATGATTTAATTCTAGTACTGCTCCAAGAATTAACTATCATATATCTTATCTATTTCTTCTGTATTAAAGCACAAGGCTGCTACTTTTTTATTTTATTTTATTTTACATTTGTTGACCGGGCTAGTCCAACTGGATACGTGTCCATTTTCAGTGGAGGCCGGGGAGAAAAGCTCCAAAACTAAAACATACTAAAAACTATACTAAAAGTAACACACAAAATACATCTAAAACAAAAATATACTTAAAAATATATAAACATGTGATGCTAATGATTAGGAGATGGCATTAATATAGAGTAATTCATCTTCAGTTTAACATAGTATACAAAGAGAAATATAAGTACAGTATCCGGTAGGTTTTGAGCATGGTAAGTAGTACTAAGTAGTACTAAGTAGTGACTGAGATAGGAATTAAGAGTGAAGATTTGAGTATAGATTGGGTACTTAAAGATTTAAGGAAGAAAAAAAAATAGGTTATGTGGGTAGCAGATAGATTAGAGAATAACAGCTAGGCAGGGTTAGTACAAGAACATAACCAGTGGTTGGAGAAGAAAAGTTTTAGGTTAGTTTTAAATAGTGGGAGAGAGGTTAGGGTTGTAAGGTCTTGTAGTAGTTGATTCCATATTTTACCAACTGAGTTAGAGAATATGGAGTCACCTGCTGAGTTGTTAGATAAGGAAGTGTGAATCAACATTTTGTTAGCGGAGCATAGATTTCTCAAGTTGTTATAAGGTTTTATGAGGGAAGAGAGAATAGGGATATTATTGGGTTGGTATAGGGCTTTATGGGCGATTATAAGTTGGTTAAAATGTAATAGGTGAGGTAATTCAAGCCAGTCTAGTTGTTTTAGGTTCAGACAGTGATGAGTCCTGTAAGGTGTATTTGTAGCAAATCTGGCGATGTTGTTATATGCTCTAGCTAGTTTGTTAAGATTATTTGTAGAAAGATTGTTGAATATTGGGGAAGCGTATAATAGGGTAGAAATTAAGTGGGTTCTAGCTATTGTGGTTCTGGCAACTGGTGTCAAGAAGGGTTTTATTCTATAAAGGGATCCAAGTTTTTTGTTAGTCAATTTTATTGTAGTGTTTATGTGAGTGTCAAACTTTAATTGATTGTCAATTGTGATTCCTAGGAGTTTGGTGAAGGGGTCAGGAGAGATAACAGTATTGTTGTTTGATGTAAGTGTAAAATGAAGTGGGGGAGACAAATGAGAGGGTTTAAAGAGCAAAAGTTTGTTGATATTCATTTTATTTTTAATTTCAATTGTATTTGCAACATGGGGATTAGAATGGTACATTTTTTTGTAGTTTTTTAGATTAATTGCTATTTAATATTTCATCATATTAAATTATTTAAATTAGACATACCCAGGATTCAATAAATTGTGTAGGCTGTGCGCGAAGCCTACACAGAGTTTACTTGTGTGCACAGTGTGTGCAAAGCCTACACAGAGTTTACATGTGTGCACAGCGTGTGCAGCAAGCAGCAGCACACATCACTGTGCAAAGGGTATTCATGCTAGACCACATCTGAGCAAGGTTCCATGGCTGGCAACAGTGTTTTAAAGCAGAGCACTTACTGTCTATGGTTTTGGGTGGAATGCCATAATGATCACCATGGCTTCAGAGATAGCTTGCAAGCTTTTAGTTCAGTACATCCGCAAAAACACCAGCATAATGTGGAGACAATGAGCCAGAAATAGGGACATATTTGATATAGCTGCCTTGTAGAAATACATGTTCTGAAGGATGCAAAGTATGAAACTCAGACATACCTCTCAAACTCTTAGCAAGAAATCTGGACAAAGCCATAACTAATGGGGGGACAAAGGCCCAAAAATAGGGACATATTTTTTATATTGGTCTTAAAAACTTAGAAAGTTGATAGAATAATGGGTTTTACATAAGCATTAATTTTCTGAAGGGTATGAGGTTTGGATGTGAAATGTCTGTCATTATTTTCTGACTTCAATCCACAATGACATGCTAGTGATTTGCCAGAAAACCAAAACTTTATGAGGAAAAGATCATAAATATGAGACAAAAGTCTGGACATTCTGCAAAAATCTAGACAGTTGAGAGGTATGAAATTGTTTGTAATATTGAGTCATATCAGTCCTGAGATCATCCCAGTGATATGGCAGAGAGCCACAAGTTTGATAAGGAGCACATCTGGACATCTGGTGAATATCTGGACAGTTGAGGGGTATGAATATGAAGTATATGGTCTAAACGCAGTACAGGATGGTGTATTTACAGAGCAGAGTATTGTGCTATCCCTTTTCTGGCATGTTGTACTGAAGCTGTGTAAATGATCTGTAATGGTACATGGACTGTCATTTACAATAAACACTCAGGAGAAGTGTGTGTATTGAATAGGGACACACAGATGAATTATAGGAATGAACACAGTGGAAGATGACAGGTGAAACAACCTAATGTACAGCACAGATAAAGGCTCATGGAAAACGTTAAAAGAACCAACCACAATCATGTACAATATTACTGTAGTCAACTACACTGTAAATACTGTTAATACTGTAGACAACTGTCTAAAATTCAACAAGCATATAGCACTATCAAAAAATTCCATATTAAACTTGGTTCACTCTATAGGCCCAAACTATCCCTTACTAACAATCCAAGAACAGCTATAGCCAAATCACACCTACTATCCTCCCTCTTTTATTCTTCTCAAATTTTCACCAACCTTTGCGAGTCACACCTAAATAATTTAGAGTCCTTCTATAATAAAATTGCTAAGTTTGCTACAAACCAACCATATAAATCCCATCCCTGCACTGCACTCCATCAACTAAACTGGACTGAACTACCCACGCTACTAACCCTCAACCATCTCTTCATTGCCAGCAGCATCATTTATAATCCCAACACTTGCTTTACACTAAAAGACCTGGTCCAAGCCAATGTTAACTTTAGGTCTCTAAGATTATCTTCATCTGACAAACTACTCCTAAAAGTAATCAGTTCACACAACTACTATGGGGACTCCCTATACTCCAAAAAATATCCAGAACATGGAACTCTATACCCAACATATCCTGGAAACCTCTGATAGCTGCACATTCAAACTACTCCTAAAAGAATATTGCACTAATCACAGGCTATGTGTTTGCTCAACCCCCAGGCTAATGTCTCAAAATCCGTGTCTCTCACTTTAATTATAGCACAATCCCTCTCATTCACATTCATCCCCTTTTTCTCCTGAGTTAACATCCACCCTCCTTTTCTCCTCTTCCGTTCTTGTCCCAAGTTAACATCTTTCAACCTTTCTCCTCTTCCTACCCTACTAAAAAAAACAGAATACAATGCTATACTGTGTAATAGTTTCTACTGATTCTATACTGTATTCTATACTGTATTTTATACTGATACATGACATTGTAAATCATTTTTGTATCAATTTTTCTGCTGTGCTAAAACATGTCAGTATTTAACATTTTTTTGTATGCGCTATCTTATTGCTTTGTATAACTTCTCTGCTGTCATTGATTTGTCCACTGAAAATGGTCTCCCTGCCCAGTTGGACTCTACCCAGTAAACAAATGCAAATAAATAAATATCAGTATAATACCTCTGGTATCCCATTCGTGATTTAGACTGATCAGAGATGATTCTGCACAAACACACTCAACTATTATGATGCGTCCATACTCTATGAGGGTAACCACACACACTGTCCTAACACTGTAACATCTGCTGAGGTGTTAGGAGGGACACTGCTGTAACTCTATGTGAGATTATGAGCAATACAGGCTAGTTGACTAGTGTGCATGTTTTATATACATATATATATATATATATATATATATATATATATATATATATATATATATATATATATACATATACATATATATATATATATATATATATATATATATATATATATATATCTAAGACCGAACCACGATCCCCGACACAGAAATCACCGACGCCAGAAACCGACAGAGGTATGCATACACCCAGGGTGGGATTCGCCGACGCAGCGAAAGACCGATTAGGGTTAGGGTGCAGGTAGGTGAAGTGTAAGTGAGTTAGGTTAGGGTTTGGGTCAGGGCTGAGTGTGTATGCTATGTAGTGTAAGTGTGTTGTTTTACGTTCCGTGTGTGTGGTGTTGTGGTGTTGTTGTCGGTTTGTGGGTTTGTGTGTGTGTGTTCGGTTTTCTGGGCGGTGAGATTTCTGTCGATCGTGATCGGTAGAAGTAGACCTATATATATATATATATATATATATATATATATATATATATATATATATATATACGTATCAGTGTCATTTCGCCAAAAATTCTGACATAGGGTACAAATCACCAAAAATAGTACTGACAGTGTATCTGCCCTTTTCCCCCACTGCAGTGCGATCTCAGAGTGAGAATAATAAAGTAGGGGGGGTGTGGGGGCACAGCCCCCCCACCTACTCAGGTTATACACTACTTACTCATCCTTTTAATAGGCACTGCATTGTATGAAACAAAACTAGGCAATATTAAACGTTACTGGGTGAGGTGGCTATGCCCCCCCATAGGGGGGCACCTATGTATGTAGTTTGTGCATCAGCAGAACAGGTAGCACACAGGCATCTGGTGTAACAACTTGATTGGTGTTTTGCACCATCAGATGGTCATGTATAGGCCACAAAAGGAATACCTAGGTAAGGACATTAAGGTGTGTTAGCTCACTGTGACAAAGGTGGTGCACTTCAGTTGCACATCACTGGAAGATGTGCAGAGTGGTACATGAAGAAGTGTGCATTGTGCTCAGTTAATGGTGTCATGAAGGCTGAGAACTATGATGGTATAATGGCTTCTGATGCAGATGTCCTTCACATACTCAGTACTTGTGTTACATACAAGGGAGTAGTCAGCATTGTGACCATATGCTGGTGGATGTTCCACATACCATCTACCCCAGGACGCAGGTCACATACCTATTGATCTGATTAGAGCGTGTTATGTCCACATTATACTTGGGATGTGTGTTTGTTTTCTTGACTTAACAACCCCCACTATGTTTTCTTGTCATTACAGGTTTTGTCATGGCTGTAGCAGCAATCTTTGGTATGTGTTCATACTGTCTGTATTATACTAATTTCACAGCTGGACTCAATGATTTTTCATAATCTATAGCCCTTCAGGCAGCTATTTGGACACAGGATGTGTATGTCATTGGTGATGTCCAGCACTTAAATAATGGACAAGAAATGGGCTAGCAGACACCCCTAATGTACAGACCTGATCACTGAACCTGAAATATCGGTCACTTCAAACATTTCATCTTAGTGAGATGCCATGTATGTGATAAACTGGTCTACCCACTTGGTGGTAAAGCTGTTTATGGCCACATATGACAGTGAGCTGTCCTAAGTGTGGATTTTTGTCAAATGCCTTGACCTGGTCAAGTTCTACAAGATGATACTTTTGTCATCATGCATGCCCTCGATGACCTCTTTGAGGACATCTATCAGATGTAACAGACATGACATGGCATTAGTAACTAATGCAGGCCTGTTGCACACAGCTGGAATATTACTAGTGTCCATTTAGAAGACTTCCATGATGACATGTTGGTCTACCTCACAGTTAAGGAAAGTCAGGATGTTTCTAAACATGTATGCATCAGGTGTTGTCCCCCCACCTCAGATGAATGTTTGTTGATGTATACTGTTCTATGGCAACATAGCTAATGTGGAGGGTGTTTTGAAGTGTGTATTCAACTGTATCAGGAAGGTGTATGTGCTGAGGCACTCCATAGGTGATGCGTGATATTGTCACAACCCATTGATTCCATGTGGTAGGCCTGGATGAAGGTAAGACAGTGCATACTGCATATCATGATCTGGCCTAGGATTTTGACGCAATTCCCCATGCAGGTATCAATGAAAAACTCTCCTAGCTGTGGAACAACCCTTACATCACCAGATGGGTAACCAATTGCCTCACTGATAGAACACATACTGTGAAAGTTGGTGAATCAACCTGTACCAGTAGAACTTTCACTACTAGCAAAACCCAGGGTTCTATGCTTGGCTCTTTACTGTTTGGACTCTATTTATTGACAGTTCAAGCTAAAGTATATGCCCTTTGGCTTACCATGTTTGCTGATTCTTGCATCTTGCATGCAAACATTGAGTCCACCAACGATGATAAAATGCTACAGATGTCACTAACAGAGACAAATGACTGGTGAGAATTCCATGCAATCTACAAATAAATGCAGGTATGTGTCTTTATGTCGTCCTTCTGAAAAGTGGAAGTCCATGCTAATTACAACATTGACAACAGTCCTGATATGCTAAAACCCAGTGATGCAGGCACTGGAAACACATGTAGATAGCAATCTGAACTTCAGTCAGCAATACTGATATTGAAAGCCTATGTTGGGCACATCATACTTCACGCCATCATATTCAGATCTTAGGATTGTATGACAACACTGTACTCAAACCTCATCAGAACACCAATAGAGTCTAATGCTCTGTTTTGTATATACCTCACCAGACATATGCAGCAGCTGAACAGACCACAGGGCTTTCTCATCAAGAAAACACAGGGCCCTACAAACCACACCATGATGTATGTGGATAGATTGAAAGCCATGTCACTGTAATCTGTATCGTATAAAAGGAGGTGACTTATGTCTGGATTCTAGTCCATTCTCTGACCCTGCCCTGGTGGGAATAGTCCATATCCAGAAAACTGATATACCTGATGACCTTTGCAGTGTCTGTTGAGGAGAATATGGTAATAACAGTGTCCCACATGCTGATGTAAAAGGCTCAATATAATATCAAGCAAGAACAGAAACACACACACACACACACACACACACACACACACACACACACACACACACACACACACACACACACACTTTGTGCAGTGAGAATAATACCTATATAAGCACACAGACTACAGAACTCTGTATTCAAGGCAAGATCCACAGCTGAAGTCTGACTTGGAGTCTCTTAGACAACACTTTATAGCTGATGACATCAGCATTTACTGTTGAGGAGAACATAGTAATAACAGTGTTTCACATGATGATGTAAAATGCTCTTTGTAATAGCAAGCAAGTGTGCACACACATGCACACACACACACACACACACACACACACACACACACACACACACACACACACACACACACGCACACAAAATTGACTGCAGTGAGAACAGAACCCCTTCCTTCCTAAGTACATAGACTACAGAATTCAGTACTTTATGCAAGTGCCACAACACAAGTCTGACTTTTACAAGAGTCCAGGTCAATTATAATGGATAACACCAGCAGGCAATGTGGGAAATATCAAAATAATGTCAATCTATTGCATTGGTGCAGTAACTGCAGGGTAGACACTTCTGCTCTTCTGTCTAGACACACTCACACACACACACACACACACACACACACACACACACACACACACACACACACACACACACACACACACACACACACACACACACACACACACACACACACACACACACACACACACACACACACACACACACACACACACACACACACACACACACACACACACTGTTGACTGCAGTGAGAACAGAGCCCCTACCTACCTAAGTACACAGACTATGGAACTCAATAATTTATGCAACTGTCATGGCACAAGTCTGACTTTTATAAGAGTGCAGATCAACTTATAGTGGATGACATCAGCAGGCCATGTGGAAGAACAGATGTTGGGAGGCCTGCATAGGTTCATAGCTTCATAGGTTCATAGGAGGTTACTAGCCTAATGGCCCTGTGGTGGTTACAAGCCTAGCTATGTAAAAACACAAGTACCCTTATTGAGCATAGTTAGATGATCATCGTTAGCAGAGCAATTTTGTGAGCTGCATAAACTGGTCCTGTCCATGAGGGACATAGGTATCACCCCAGGGGTGACTTTATAAATCACCCATCCAATTGTCAAGGTTGGGCTTGGACAGAGTCATTGAGGAGAACTGCTTCACCCACCTTGACAGTCTATTACAGAGTAGTGTCAATTGGTGGGGAATATATCTGTCTTCTCAGCATGTTCTGTTTATGTCATTGGATAGCTTGAGAACCCAGAAGCCAGGCATACATCACCTCTCAGCAGTTTGCATGATACTGAGGACAGTCACAGGTCAATCAGTCTTTCCTTGTCTGTCATGTTTTGGAGGCCATGAATTCTCTCAGTCACAATCTTCTGTGTTTTTTCCAGTTGCTGCAGGTGTCTGGTGAGGTACAGAAATAAGGGAGTATTGTACTCAGTTAGTGATATGATAAGTGTAGAGTACAGCAGAGTTATGACCTCCTAGTTCTGGATGTGATGTCCATATATGTATGAGGTGTGCAATGCAGAATGTGTGTCTCACCACTATGGACACATAGTTATTAAAGTGTAGATTGCTATCAACATGTGTTCCTAAGTCTCACAAAACTGTATTTGAGCTTAGAGGGGTGTTATGTATATCATAATTTGCAGGGGTACGTCATTGCCAAAGGGAACAATGAGGCATTGTTTGCTTTAAGGTTCAGCATGTGAGTTTGGCAGCACTTATTTGTCTATATCAACCTCTTCTGTAATATGTTAACATCATTTGAAAACTGTAAACTCTGGGCAAAACTGCAATCCAAATTGTAGCTTGCTACAGATCCCCCACCATGCCCCAGGATTCTCACTCCTCTTTTCTTGATGTACTGGAAAATATTAGGGTTCAACCAAACACCTTAATAATGGGTGACTTCAACTACCCCACCATTAACTGGGAAAAATACTCATGTATCAACTCCTTAGCTCAATGCCTTCTGGAATTCATAAACTCCAATGCCCTGGATCAACTTATCCACACCCCCACCAGGGTCAACAATATCCTAGACCTAGTCATTACCAACATGAGTAACTGGTGTTCCACACCTGAAGTCAACTCCTCGTTGGTCCGATCCGATCATAAGCTAATCACCCTTGATATCTACATCCCGCCCCCATCACCCATTAAGGAAACCACAGTAAAAAAATTCTCCAAAGCCAACTTCATGCTTCTTAAGACAGAAGTGGTGAACTTCATGACACCCATGCAGATGGACAATACAGTTACAACTGCTGAATCCTACACAAATGCATTCTATAAGCACTTACACGAGTGCATGGATTGTGCTATCCCAAACAGAACCAAGATGCTATCCTCCAAAAAAAGGAAGCCAATCTGTTGGTCCCCTGCCATAAACAAGCTGTACAACAGATGGAAGAAACTGTTGCAAAAGCGAGTAAAATCCCATGAGTGGAGGAGCTCCCTGGTCAGCCTCAGTAAGAAGGTGAGATCCCTTATAAGATCCTCCAAAGCTAGCCATGAAAACAGAATCACCACTAATTCCAAGGACAACCACAAAGCATTCTATAGCTATGTCAAGAATCTCGATGGCAACACCCAGATCTGCTCTGAGTTACAGCACAAAGGCAAGAAAATTACAGAACCAACTGATATTGCCAACATCCTGGCAGATAGGTTCAGTGCTAACTTTATCCTCCTCTCACCCCCTAAAAGGCCCATATCTATACAGGAAGAATGCAGAGTCCCTGTAATCACAACTACGCAGGTAAAAGCTGCACTCTCTAAAGCCAAAAACAAAGCATCCATGGGACCGGACAACATTCCAGGCTGCGTTTTACACAAACTTCAGAACGAACAGGCTCCCCGCTTAAGCACCATGTTCAATAATAGCCTCGCGTCAGGCTTTCTGCCCACTGAATGGCACACAGCAGCAGTTATCCCACTCCACAAAGAAGGAGCCACCACTGATCCCGGGAACTATCGACCTATTAGCCTGACGAGCCAGGTCTGCAAGGCCATGGAACATATCATCACGGAACTCATAAACAAAGACATTGGCAACCTCCAAACTCTGAATCCCACCCAGTCCATGTTTGTGAAAGGCAGATCATGCCTCCTGAACCTGATCGACTTCTTTGAGGCAGTTACCAAAGCCGTAGATGAGGGTAAGGTGGTTCACACAGCCTATCTTGACCTCACCAAGGCTTTCAACACCATCCCCCATTCTGAAATTATAGCTAAACTCACTAAACTAGGTATAAATCCCTACATCACATGATGGGTTGCCAACTGGCTCACTGACAGAACCCACACAGTAAAAGTTGCAGACTCCAAATCTGACCTCAAAGCAGTGACAAGTGGAGTACCACAGGGTTCCATCCTGGGACCTCTCCTGTTTGGTATCTACTTCTCTGAAGTACAGGATAACAAAGAAGGCTTCTGGCTAACGAAGTTCACAGAGGACTGCAAACTAGGAGCCATAGTCAAGTCCCCAAATGATGTGAACATCCTACAGAAGGGCCATGCTGAAACAGATGTCTGGTGTCAGAGCCATGGACTCAAGCTCAATGCCAAAAAGTGCAGTGTCATCACCTTTGGTAAAAACTCTGTACCCATGAACTACCACATAGGCAGCAATCTACTTAACACGAAATGCATAAGAGACCTTGGGACCCAGGTGGACAGTAGTCTCTCCTTTGATAGTCAAATCGCCACTGTAGTCAGGAAGTCCTTCTACATGGCACATCTCATTATCAAAGGGTTCTCATCCAGGAAAAAAGAGATCGTTGTTCCACTCTACTCAACACTCATTAGACCCATTATAGAGTACAATGCCCCTTTTGGAATGTACCTCACAAGACATTTGCAGCAGCTGGAAAGGCCACAGAAGTACCTCACAAAGAGGATTACTGGTTTCAAACAAATGCCCTGCACTGACCACCTCAAAAAACTCCAGCTTTACTCCGTAGCATATCGCCTACTCTGAGGTGATCTCTGCCTAACATATAAAGCTATGTCAAACTCAGAGCTGTTTGACATGTTACACCTAAAGAAATCCCAATCCCTCCATGCTACACGCTCTAGGGACCTAAACCTTGTCACCACAATAAACAGGTCATGCAGGAGGGATAGATTCCTGTCCCAGAGACTTCCCATACTCTGGAACAGGCTACCCATCTATGTCAAGCAAAGTTCTTCATTAGCACTCTTCAAGAAAAATCTTGATGAGTGGATGGGAAATAGGAAATACATGCCAGGGATCACTTCTGTGTCTCTGCTCAACAGTGGCACAGGGAAATAACTTTATTGGGTGGCGTAAGCCAGGGAACCTTGTTGGTTAGGCTTACGTAGGCCCTTGGGCCGATAGCCTACTACCTTCCTATGAACCTATATAAGAGCATCCATTTAATAGTCATCTGCAAACTTGGTAAAGCACAGGCCATCTGCCATTGCCTGAGCTTCAGAGAAATAGTTTCCAAACAGTTGATGGTCCAGCTCAGATCCTTGTGGTATTCCACTGGTAAGTGGGCTAGTGGTGGAGGTGCAGTCCCCAACTTTGACAGTGTGTGTTCTGTCGATGAGTCAGTTGGCTATCCATCTAGTAGTGTATGGCTTAATTCCCAGATGGGAGATTTTCACTATGAGATATGAATGGGGGAATCATGTCAAAAGCCTTGGATAACTCAGCATAGGTGGTATGTCCTGTTATCCCTCATCCAGGTCTTTGGGGTCAATATCAAGGAAGTCCATTAGGTTTAATATGCAAGATCGACCCTTGACAAAAGCAAAATGGGTCAGGTCAAGTGTGTTGAGGTTCACCTATTTCCCTGTGGATAAGGTCCATGTTGATTCATTCCCTAGCCTTGCAGATAAGGCTTTTTAGGCTTATGGGTCAATGGTTGTAGTTCTGCATGTTACCAGATTGGTGCATTGCATATCAAATAACATTATAGGTTCATACGTTCATGGGTTCATACTAGGCTATCTGCCCTGGGGCAATTATACGCCTAGCCCGATTCTGTATGGCTTACGCCACCCCTTGATTTGAGTATACTGTGCCTAAGGTTTAGTTTACTGTGCCTCTGTCAATAGTGACATGGGAGTAATCCCTGGGAAAAACCTACGATCCCCCATCCACTTATCGAGATTCTTCTTGAAGAGATTCAGTGAGGTGCTCTGCCTCACATGAACTGGAATTCTATTCCAGAGCGAAGGGAGCCTCTGGGTTATGAACCTGTCCCTCCAGCAAGTTCTATTTATTTCTGTGCTGAGGTTCAAGTCCCTCGAGCGTGTGGCTCTAAGGGATTTAGATTTACTGAGGTGGAGCATGTCCATTAATTCTGGATTTGACATAGCTTTGTATGTCAGGCATAGATCGCCTCAAAGTAAGCGGTATGCAACTGAGTAGAGCTGGAGTTTTTTTAACCGAGCAGCATATGGCATCTGTTTGAGACCCTTGATCCTCCTTGGTGAGATACTTTTGGGGTCTTTCTAATTGCTGCAGGTGTCGGGTAAGGTACATCCCAAAAAGGGCATTGTATTCTATGATAGGCCTGATGAGGGATGAATAAAGGGGCACGATTTCCTCTCTTGATCTAGATGTGAAACCCTTCGTGATGAGGTGGGCTATGTAGAAGGTCTTTTTAACCACTTTGGCAATGTGGTTTTCAAAGGAGAGATTGCTGTCAACTTGGGTCCCCAGGTCCCTAATAACTTTCTCTGTACTTAATGGGTTTTCGCCTATGTGGTAATTTGTGGGCACATTGTTTTTGCCAAAGGGTATGACTATACATTTTTTGGCATTTAGCTTTAAACCATGGCGCTGGCACCAGTTATCTGTCTCTGTGAGACCTTTTGAAGGATGTTTGTGTCAGCTGGAGAGTTGATTATGGCCCAGTTTGCAGTCGTCTGCGAACTTGGTGAGCCATAGTCCTCCACGTTGCCTGTACCTCGGAAAAGTATATACCGAACAAGAGTGGTCCCAGGACAGAACCCTGTGGGATGCCACTTGTGACCGGTTTCGAGTCTGACATGGCTCCAGCAACTCTCACTCTGTGGGTTCTGTCTTTGAGCCAGTTTGCAACCCATCTTGTGACATAGGGGTTTATATTTAAGCTGGATAGCTTATCTATGATGCCCGAGTGGGGTATTGTGTCAAATGCCTTGGCAAGGTCCAGATAGGCTGTGTGGACTACCTTCCCTTCATCTATGGCTTTGGTGACTGTTTCAAAGAAGTCAACCAGGTTCAAAAGGCAGGATCTGCCCTTGACAAAGCTGAACTGGGTAGGATCTAGTGTCTGTAGGTCCCCAATGTCTTTGTTTATGAGCTCCATGATGATCCTCTCCATAACCTTGCAGACTAAGCTAGTCAGGCTTATGGGGCGATAGTTTCCAGGATCCGTAGAGGCTCCACCTTTGTGGAGTGGGACCACTGTTGCCGTATGCCATTCTGTGGGCACATATCCTGTAGTGAGGCTGAGATTGTATAGCTGTTTTATTTGAGGGATTAGTTCCTCTTGTAGTTCATGTAGGACGCAACCTGGGACGCCATCTGGTCCCATGGAAGCAGTGTTTTTTGCTTTGGAGAGGGCAGCCTTCACCTGAGCATCTGAGATGTTTGGGAGACAGCCCTCTGCCGGGATAGATACTTGCTCTTTTGGGGCGGAGGGGGTGGATAAGTTTGCACTGAACCTGTCTGCCAGGATATTGGCGATGTCTGTGGGTTCAGTGTATTTTTTGTCATTTAGAATCAACTCAGAACAAGTCTGGGAGTTGCATCCCAGGTTTCTAACATAACTGAAAAAGCCTTATGATTGTCTTTGGTGTCCTGTGCAATTTTTCTCTCGAAGCTGGCCTTGGAGGATTTTATGAGGGATCGTAATTTTTTGCTAGTACTGATCAGAGATGCCTTCCCTATTAGGGATTTTGCTCTATCATGTAGTAACTTCCTCCTTCTGTTGTACAGTTTATTTATGGCAGGGGTCCACCAGACTGGATGCCTGCCATTGGATGATTGGGTCTTGGTTTTGTTTGGGATAGCATGATCCATGCATTTTTGGAGATGTCCGTAGAATGCATTTATATAGGATTCTGCAGTTTGGGCTGTAGTTTCCACTGGCCCTGGGGCTTTGAAGGATTCCACTTTGGTTTTGAGAAGTGAGAAGTTCGCTTTTGAGAAGTTTTTCACTGTGGTTTTCTGGGCTGGGGGTGGGGTCGGGATGTGGACATCCAGTGAAATTAATTTATGGTCTGATCTTACCAATGAGGGATATACTTCTGGTGTGGAGCATAGAGTCCCCATATTGGTAATGATCAGGTCTAGTATGTTGTCCCCTCTTGTGGGAGTGGTGACTAGTTGTTCCATAGCATTTGAGTTTATAATTTCCAGGAATCTTTGGGCTAAGGTGCTGGGGCTTGAGTAGTGCTCCCAGTCAATGTTTGGGTAGTTGAAGTCGCCCAATATAATGGTGTTCGGAGAGATCTTCATGTTCTCCAATGTTTTCAGGAAAGCTGAATGGGATTCCTGACTTTGAGAGGGTGGTCTGTAGGATGCTATAAACTGAAAAGCAGTCTTGCCCATTGTTAGTTGCACATGGATGGTCCCCGATACTTTGTGCAATGCCACTAACCTGGAGGTGTGGATATCCTTGATAAATATGGAAACTCCCCCTCCTTTTGTGGTTCGGTCCGGGTTTTGGGGCCGAAAAGCATGATATGAGGTATAGCCTGGTAGTGCTGGGGTGCTCTCTGGAGCCTTGAACCAGGTTTCTGTCACTGCACAGATATCGATGTTCTCCATACTGAGTAGAGCTTCGAGTGCGTGCATCTTGAGGTTAAGACTTCTGACATTTAGCAGCATTACCCTTAGTTTCTTGTTCCTTGTGCTGTCTATGGGGGTGGGTTTGACTTTTGAGCCTTGCCTAAAAAAGGCACTATGGGGTTGGCAAGAGCCTTTGCCAATATCCGAAAGCCCAGTGGTGACAGGTACAAGCCGTCCCTAGCGAAGCAACATGGCTTGTCGAGCATGTCATTCCAGGCTGACAGACACTGGATCCCCTTTGAATGACACCAAAATTTTAGCCAATTGTTAAAATCGATCATTTTGTGTTTGTACTGTGGCATCATTCTAGGTGAGGGTAAGATGCTGCTCAAGGTCAGGGTCATACCAGCCTGGGCTACATGATCAGAGAGCTCCTCTATGTCTCTTTTCATGTAGTCCAGGGAGGTATGTCTCAGGTCATTCACACCAGCATGTACAATGACTGAGTCATATTTGTATTTGCTTTGTAGTGACCTGAGTGCTTGCATTATGTGTCGGATCCTAGCACCCGACAGGCAGCTCACCGTTACCTTCTCTTTATTCAGCCTGGTGAGCGGGATGTCAGTGTGTCTGACAATAGAGTCACCTATAACAAGAGTATCAGGTGTGTTATTCAGCCTTAGGGGCTGTGGCTGCTTGGCACATTGACTTTGTGGGTTATGTGTTGTGTGTGTTTTGTTTTGAGGTAGCATTTGCTTGGATGTCTGCTTTGGAGGTCTCTGTTGCTTAGGTAGATTTTTATTTAGAGCCTCCGAGTATGGTTTTGTGTATTTATGTGTTTGGTTCGCTGATGTGGTGGGACTATGTGATACTGGAATTGTGTTGTGTGAGGTTACCTTCTCCTCCTGACTGGTTACACCAGTTTTGAGATGAGAGAGCTCAGCCTCCAGTTTGGCTAAATAGTTGCATCTCTCACATATATTTGAACCTGTTTGGAGGAGGAGAGGGTTGTCCGTGTACATGAGACAGTTGTAACATTGCCTCACAATTCCCAGATTCACCAGCTGGACTGGAGAGGAAACCATTGACTGACCTTTGGACATGCTAGAGTAAAGGGAAACTGAATTTAAGACGGACCAATAGAGGACAGGGTAATCGTAGAGAGTATAAGAGTAAGTAGTGCTTATGGTTTAATAGTGCTAATTTGTAGGATTACTTAATTGGACCAGTGAAGGGCCTTAGAATGAGAATATGGTGTTTAAATTGAGAGATAGAGCAGTTCTAAGGGAAAAAGTGACGAGCAGACTTTGTGGAGCCAGGAATAGTTTAAACCCAATTAGGCGGCGCTGCCCGTTGTTGCGCTATACTCAAAAACGTGCAAAACCACGCAAAAGAGGGTTTTAAGAGAGGAAGATGAAGGAGTTTTGGAATTGACCCAAAATGGCCAATAAAACTACAGTTTCAAGTCAGTAACCACTCCCACAGGGGCAGGCAGGCTGCTCAATGTTTTTCACTGCCACTGATCAACAGAGACTTTCCTTTAGCCCAAGCAAAAATGGCCTCACAGAAACTTACAAACAGTTCAAGAACAGCAAGCCTGTAACTGAACTTTTTTAAATCTCAGAAAAGTGGGAAAAAAGCTAGATTTTTTGTTTGTTTGTTTTTTCAGAGATAGCAGAGGTTAACAAGTATCAACAAGTTATAACAGTACAGTAAATGACCCCACACAAGAGTGCTAGGGCAAAGACAGATAAAATGCAAGTTTTGAGAAAAAAACGATTTTAAAAATAAGTGCAAACAGGAAATTCAGTAAACAGCTCTAGGTTGTGCTCTAAATACAGTTACTAATGCAGAAATCAAATTTAACAAGCCAGAAAATGCTCAAAATAGGCGGCTATGCAGACAAACTTAGCAAATAAACAGAGGAAAAGTACTTAAAGTCTCAAAAGTGGCTCCTTTCTTCTCTTAGCGTTTTCTCCTCTTGGTTAGATATTACTTTCTGTAATATAAGTGATACATGTATGGAAAAAGTACTGAGACACCACGGTTGCAGTGCTTGGGGGAGACAACACATGGCTATATTGTAAATATGTGACATGCTGTTAGATAGAGCCTTCAGTTTGTTATGTTTCCACATGTAATTTCATATCATAGACAGGAAATGGACAGTAAACAGCAGTAATACATAATAATATTTATTTTTTCATAGAGCAGCAAGCATCAGGTTTGTGTGACATTTGGCAAGTGTATGCACATGCGAGGTGTGCATTTCCAATACTATTCATGTTTACGCATAGCTAAGCATTGTGCAGACATGAGCTACATTGTAAAGTCTGAGAGTTAATATTGACTGTATGAAATCTACCTGCTGCTTAACTGATGTGGCAGTAGGTGTTATTCATTGTTACAACTCTGTTTGAGCTAGGATGATACTGGGTTTGAATCCAGGTATATATATTACCTTTAAATGCTTTTCAATAAACATTGGTAATGCAATGACATGATTTTTTTATAGTATGTGTGTAGCTACGTGTTGGCTTTTTGTAGCAGGGTTAAGCAGCATTGAGCAGAGGTAACCACACCAGGTTTTCCACTGCTCACTGATGCTGCACATGGAGCTCAGAAACTGAAGGCATCCATTGCTTTTTCTGCTAAATATGTGTGTTGTGGGTAGTTCTATTTTTTTGACCGGATTAAAGTGGTGATAATGGAGTAGATAGGAAAGTGGTGAAATAGGGAGCAAGCAGGGAGAAGAACAAAGGGAAAGCAGGACAGGAATGTGCAGGAGGGAGATGGAAAAGAACCATAGGTATCCATTTCTTTAACATTGTAAATTGAAAATATGTGCAAAATATTAACTGAACTTGGATTGTCACCTCCAGAAAAAGGGGTGACCACAACACAATCTTTTTTGTAGCCAATTGGACCAAATCAACTGTGTCAAGATGACATGTGCAAAATGGAGTTATGTATGGGACATTTTTTTTTTTGCAACAGGCAATTGAGAGAGAGTGAGAGAGAGAGAGAAGAATATTAGGGAAGGAACTTAGGTATGTCTGGGTCAGGTAAGTTATGAAGTTGGGTAGGTGAGGTAGCAATTGCATACAGAGAATATGAACAAGAAAAAAGACAGGGATGGTGATGGATACAAAAGTTTGAGGGACACCATTATTGGGATGAGGGTGTGGACAAGCTTGGAGACAGTGGAACTTGATTTCTCACCCACTGGACGGTCATCACTGTCACCTTATTTGCAGGTGGCTGGAGTGCTAATGAACATGATGCAGAGCAGCCTCTGCATCTAGTCCACCCTACACGCAATCCAAGGCAAGTCGCTGTGGGTAATAAAATCCCCACCTCTGTCATTGCTCCCGGAGGGGGCCACTGGACCAGGCTCTGGGACAGGATTATCTGAGGGTGCTGGTAGTGCAGTGACAGCAGAAGCAGTGCAGGCATTGGTGCTTGAGGTGGTGGAGCAGGGGCACACTGATCCAATAGGGCTGACCTACCTTACTGTGCTGGGTAGCATTTTATGATGTGGTATACATGTATGACATGGACAGATGTTGATGACACATAATAAAAATAAAAAAATAAAATAAAATAAATATTTTAAAAAATAAAAATAAAATAATATTTTTAAATGTAAATTAGAATCCTAGTCTTGTCTTTCAGCTTTTCCCAGTTAGGGGTTGCCACAGCGGAACTCCGGTCCGCTAATGATTGGCAGTAGATTTTTACATGCTGGCTTGCCAGGCCTAACACACAACCTTTAACGAAGGAACACCCATTCACGCATGTCGACACACAGAAGATGCTCAAACTGAGAATCGAACGTGCAACGTCAAACTGTGAGGCGACAACTCTACCACAGCACCACCACCGCAGTTTTAAATGTAAATTAGAATAAATATTTTTAAAATAAGATAAAATAAAGATAAAATGAAGTAATAGTTTTAAACGTAGACTAAAATAAAGATAAAATAAATAGTTTTAAAAATAAAATTAAATAAAAATAAAAAAATATAAAAAGACAGATAAGGGTTGTGAGAAAAAAAAAAAGAGTTAAATTTAGTGCCATCTTTGGTGACATATAATACATTAATACAATTACACAACTCTATTATCTTAAGTTTTACATTTAAGTATACATCCTAACAGATGCGCACTGTACTATACTACAGATTGCTGCAAGTAATCCTTGAAATGTGCATATATTACACATATGCATGTTCCAATTATACAGATTACAGTTTACAGCAGGGCATTTGTGCCACTGGTATAGATGTTTTAATTTAATGTAAATAGTATTGAAGAAATAGCAGTATTGTATAGTTGTGAATTCTGGTATTTAAACTCACAACCTCTGACTAAAGTCTAACATTGGACTCTTGCAAATACCAAGAGAGGACCGTTACTGAAACACCACAGTCAGGAAAAACGGTCCAGGCAAAAACAAGGATGGCAGTCAAGTAAATTTATTCAAATGTCACAAGCACTTTCACCCTGACTCAAATGCAGGGCTTTTTCAAGTGAAAAAACTAAGTACATTGTAATAGACCCTATTTAAATAAATTCCATTCATAAAAGTCGTCAAAACATTTAAAGTGCTACACACACATAAAATGTAGTAAAAGTGGCAGGTTGAACACTTTTAAAAGTGTAGTGTAAAGTTACAGAATGAAATCTAAAAAGCCTTAAGCAATATTTATGTAATGTTTGAACCCAAATAAGTTCAAGTAATTCTTAACCAATGTTTTAACAAGAAAATAAAGGAAATGTGAATTAAAAATAAATGCATTAAGAGTGGACAATGTAAACACTCCACAACATCTGTGAAAGTTTATAGATTCTCAGCTCTATTCACTATATGTGGTTTGATTGACACATATTCATTCAACCCTGGTGGCTGGGGAAGAATTTAGTTTCAGTTGTCAAAAGGTATCCCTGCAACACAACCAGTTCTCCCAGTCACCACCCCTTGGATCATGAAAAGCTTGTTCTAAAATTCCAAAGAAAAACCAGAATGTGCAGGCTCCATTTGCAAATGCTTACATAATGCATTGTTCAAATTCCCTATCCTAATACTATAAACATGTTCATAAATACATTTACCAAGTGCCCTTTCTGATTTACCCACATAGAAACTCATACAATCCCTGCAACAGGCCAAATATACAATACCCTTGGTTGTAATATTGGACTCTTACAATTCATTTGTGCTACTGACTAATGCATGCATACTTGCTTTTACAGTTGGGATATGCATGGTCAATTTGAGATAACTCTGCCAAAACAGCTATCTTTAACTTTTAATGGTACAATGACACTTCACCTCTGCTGCATACATACTTCCTGCTTCCCATAATCTCTCCAATCAAGTTTCATAGGCCTGGACATTGAACTCCCAATCTCTGGCAGCTAGAGGAGAGAACAGAAAAGAACATTAGAGAATTATGCATACCAGTCTTGCCTATATTAAGCTTTCTAAGTCTTACAAGTACTCTATTTAGTTGATACTTATACAGTCATAGGATGTCTGCAGTCCTAAATTACTCCAACCGCTGGTCAACTGTATCCCTCTTCCTCCTCTGTAGGTCATTAAAATGATGCCTACATTGCTCCTCAGTGCGTGGTATACCAGTGGCACTGGATACAGCCTGGGATAAATTATTCCAAGCCTCAGACTTGTACTGGGAGCCAGAATACTCCCCTTGCAGAAACCTGTGGCTGCAGTGATCTACTAGGAGTCCAGTAAATATCCTGGACTCCTGAACACCCCACCTCTGTGCCATAAACCTGGCACCTTCTCCACTAACATCAGCCATGTCTACCAGCAGACCTAGAGCAATGGAGACTGATGCTTTCCCATCAATTTCACTTTTTGAGTTTACTGGAGTGCGCACACCTGAGCATCGTGTTTGAGCGATGGTAAGCAGATAGCAGCAGTGCCAAGCAGTGAGGAATGAAATAGCTGCAATTGAAAAGTTAAGCTGACATTTGGCCTTAGTTTGTGAGTTGTCTACTGATGTAACCGATAAATATGTATTGGAAATTGGAAGGTAAGTATTAGGTGAGTTAGGTTTGCAGACACACACTGGAACCATAAATGGAATGACATGACACATTTGTTTTTACCTTTATACATAAAGAAAATAGATTTTTACACTGTGGGATTCAAACCTAGCCATAAGCAATAAAATATTTTCTTCCACAGAGTTGATTTTCCATTTTTGCTACAGAAGAAATGCTGCTCAGACATAGTAAGGAATCATACCGAAATGCAGGTAACAGTATGAGCTGTAACACATGTATGTGTGTAACCTGACAGGGTTATTGAATATAGAGCTATGTATGTGTTTTAGGAAATTGTGAAGGACATGCAAGTCCAGATAGCAGAATTATACTTACAGAAATATAGTACACAGTATACCCTCAGTCATACATCTTATAACACAATAATACTGTCTCATCCCTCATGCATATAATTAATATCAGCTCCACTATCTAAGTGTTATAAGTGAGAGTGAATATAATAGGAAGTGGAACAACAGTAAAAGTGTATGGAGTATTCAGTATTAGAACTCAGGACCATGTGTATGGCAGTCTTGCACTTACACCTGTTGCCATGAGAGAGCTGAAATAACATTTGTCTATGTTTCAGTTTATTGCTATAAACTGCAATGTCAAAACAGTCAAAAAAAAAAAAAAGGTTGCAAACCCTGTACTAGAAACCAGGGCCATCTGTACTTAATCCCTACACTTACACATGCTGCCACAGGACTAGTTACATGACATACCCTAATTTACTAATCATTGTTAAGGTCTCTTAGTTAACCAACACACAATGCCACTTAGTTTTTTTTGTGGGCATTAATTGAATGTATCCGGTTTCTATTTTTGGCTGTCTGGGTCATGCCTACTTTCTGGGTGGTCCAGTTTTCTAGTTTGTGGACTGCCATGCTTCACATCCACCATTCATTTTCTCCGGTTGTGTGTTTGCACTAAGCTCCACACTGGACAAATACTGCCCCACCCTTCACCCCCCACACACACACAAAAAAGGGACAGGTAGTTGAAATTAGGGAAATCAGTCTATGACATACAGAATAGAAAATGACTAACATGAGATAAGTCTACAGAGATCTGGATTTGAACTGTCACTCCATTGAAGCTTCAGATCACAGGATGGGTGCCTTATTCGTCTTTGCCACACAAACAGCTTTCAGCAACTGAAATCATTCTGCAGACAACCAACTGCAATATCATATACAGTAATATAAAACCATACAACTGTTATTTGTACATTTATTATATTTGGATGTAGTGCACTTAGTGATCACACAACTGGTTATGATTATTGCTTGCAAGTATACAGGTCTGACTTACCTCGCTGTGTTTGTTGGTCATTCTTCAGTTATCTGACCAGTAATCTGAGACATGCAGTACATAAGCCATTCTATATCATTGGCCTTAAAATGTGTGAGGATATTAACTGGAAATAATATCATATGCAATTGCCAACAAATGAATGACAGTTGGATGTTACTGAACACAACTTGTGAATTTTGTGCTGCTTGCTTACATTTCCAACCTTACATCTAACACTTTGTAGATCTAACCTGACACACCCACTGGATGTAAGGCAGCCTGCAGTGCTGTTGTGTTTTCCTTCTCTGAACTAGTATCATTCACAGTTGCACTCCATTAAAAACAAACACTTAGGGAGTGGCTGAACTATGTTGGCATAATTGTGCTCATGTTAGTTACTGGGTGCCCAGTGTTGTTAGTGGTTGAGTGGTTGTGCTCCCTGAAGTTAGCTGTAGCATGGGTCTGGCCCAGGATGGAAGCCTTGGGTATGAGTATATCTCCTACATGGATTCAAATATTTGGGATTCAGAAATTGTAATCTTTTCACACCTTATTTGCATATTCACCATGCTAACAGCCATGAATATAAACCATAAAAAGGACAACCATGTAGCTAGGCAAACTGATGGTGAGAAGACTGAACATATGCTATTACTTTGTGTTATATCTGTACAGAGGATTATTGAACTTCGGAAGGTATACATGCATTTTGTCAGCTACATACTGCATAGGCAGGAATGTAATTAAGAAACATCTGAAGCAAAGGCTGTTGCACTTTTATTTGAATGCATTAGTTAGATGTGTACTGATGGCATGGGCATGTTTGTAAAGGCATTTCACATGTATACATGATTGCCAATACATGAAAATGAAATGTTCTGTGAGAAATATGTATAAATGTTTCAGAGATACTTCCTTTGATATCACTTTTATCATTTCAAACATGGTTTGTTAGCAAAATGTGTCATTTGCCTGTTTTTTGGAAGGAGGGCAAACCTGCATAACTGTTATGGCACAAACAAGGATATGTTGTTATTGTTACTCTCCTTTTTTTGCATTGCACCTGTTGTTCATATTGTACATCTCTAGACTGTTTTACGTTTATCCAGTGGGTAATACTGAGAGTTTCCCTTTTCTGTTTAATCAGGGAATAGTTATTTTGTAGTTATGTGATACTTATATGTATTATCCTTCTGTTGTCGTTTAGGGCACCTAGGAGTATGCCACCTAAAAATGTCAATCATCAGAGACCTACCCTTCACTGATGCTGAAAATCAGGTGGTAATGGATGCCTTTCGGCAATATGGTACCTTCCTGCCTGAAAAGGTATGGGGAGATATGACATGCAGAATGCAAATTTACTGGCAGATTGTGGATCATGTGAATGCTGTGAGTGGCCACTGCAGGATGTATGAGCAGGTACATTAGAGGGCCACTGGCATGATCACATCTATATGTAGAAGAGCAGCTGCAGTAGGCCGTGATCAGATGGTTACCAGGGGAGGGCCTGCTATGGATCCACCATTAACACCAAATGAAGAGTTCCTGGTCACTGTCAGGGATCCAGACAGCTCCCAGGAAAGCACAGAACAGCATGTACTGGATGTCATGGACAACAAGAATGTACCAGGAGAAGCTTATAGGCAGGCTTTGGTATCTCAACAGTTGAATACTGTTTTATAGTAAAACAATTGGCATCAATACATTACTTCTGTGTCACAATAATTTTTTGGGAGGGTAATTGAAAATTGCTGCAGTTAAAAACACATTCTGATTGATCAGCTTAGGTTGGAGTTGTCAGCCAAGTTCTTTTTGAAAGTATAGTTAATGGACAAATATAGTGGTAAAATATTACCTCCTATGTTACTGTTAATTGTGATGATGTTGTCCTTATCTTTTGATTAACTTCTTCCAGGACCATCTGTCTTACAGGGGACAATCTCATCTGCAGATGGTAAGCCAAACATTTTGATGTCAGTATTGCTGAGCAATTTAAAGAAATATCTTAGTGTGTGATGTTGATGTCAGGCCTGCTGTGTGTATTACCGTACTGTCTGTAATAGTGGCACCACTGTTATTTTGTTAGCATATATTGGACTATAGTAGTGTAGGTGTTCATTTTTTCACGTGTTTGTTGCTTTTTTATCAAAGGTGATCCTGACAGTGGAAGTGTGGGACCTCTACTACCTTATATCAGTGTATCAGAAAACTCTGGTGATGATGGTGGCCAAACAGAGGCACAGTTGGGGGGGTGCAGAGTTTGAATCTGACACTAAGGCTGGCAAACAGCCATCCTCTGCAATTCCATTGGACACAGCCAGTAGGCCTACATCTACCCATTCCAGTGAGCCTACAGATATTGGACTGGTGAAGACTGATGCAGTTGATCAGTGAAATGTGGTTACTGCAGCTTCAGTGCCTGTTGTCTTTGCCCATAGCCAAAGTGTGGGTGAGTTGTCACAAAGGAGAGTTGTTAGGGATGCTCAGAGGAGGCCTGCTGTCCCTTCTTCACCTGATGCAGATGTCTCTTCACATGCCACTCAATGTATGTTTAGGTCTGTTATGGAGGCACAGGCATGTTCCCATAGGTACTCCAAACAAATGCTCAGAGTTGTATATATGGTACAGGCTGAAATGCGAGACTGCCTCCACCTTGTTGCCGATTCAGTGGATTGAATGAATGGAATGTAAGAATGAGGGATGTCTGTGAGGGGACATCTGCTGGAAGGGGAACAGCATCTTCATGGGCATAGGTCAGCCACATCATCTGTTAGCCAAAGTGACCATGCCTGATCATGCTTCCACAGTGGCAGTAATTCAACTGCTCCATCAGTGGGTGAGCTGTCCACATGGCCATCATGGTCCTGGGCATTCCCATAAAGGGAGCTCATCCAGCAGACATCAGTCATGTTCAGGTAGCAGCAGTGCATCTATGAGCATGGGCATGCCAGTGCAACTGCTGGCAGAACCAGTACTTGTGGTTGGGGACGACATCAACAATGAACTGCCACCTCTACCAAGCATGGCTCACTCCTGTCTGACATACTGAGAGATAGAGATAGCACAGAGCTTGTCTGTGTTTATGCAGACATTCACGCACCAATTTCACCTGGTGGACCCCTACAGACACATACAGAAAACAGTTACATGGTTCAACCGTGCAGCATAAAAGTAATTTTGTCTCACTGGCTATTTGTTGGTTTATCCAAATGTGTGCCTGCTGCTTGTTCTTACTCACACACACTCACTGACCTTTTGTGTCAGCCAAGGCGTCCTGCCCCTCCCCCACAACACAGTGTGCAAGTGATGATAAATGTGCCATATCCCTGTTTTTCAGAGATATATAAGCTTTGTGTCTGATACTTCACGTGCATAGCTGACTTAGTGCTTAATATATCGACATTTGTTGTGTTGAACAGGTAATTGTACCTTTGACTTATATTGGCCTTAGGAAGTAAGACAATTGCTGGCATCAATATTTCTCCAACTTTATTGTGAATGATCTTGTGAAGGTTGTGAAGTCTGAAACTGCAATGTGTAGCATTACTTTCTAACTTCTCTCTTTAATGATTTTCCAGTACAACGGTATGGTGCTAAACCGAGGGCATGCAGTGACCATCACTACCTTTGAGAGGTATGACTCTGTGAATCTTTGATGCCCGAGGCCTACTACTTAATAATGGACACATATACATCAAATAAGTCTCTGCTGTCACATGTTAAAGTACTTTCTATACAAATCTCCCACCTTTTACTTGCTTACAGTACCAAGTCATGAAATACAAGGATATGCCATGCATTTATATTATTATACAATATTTTCCAGGTTCAGGACTTACCTTGTAAATACAGCAGCTGACACAGTTTTAGTTCAGGGCTGACTTTGTCTGATGCAAGCAGTATGCAGCTAATACATGGGGAGGTAAAGGTTGAGAGCGTTACCCTGCATCAATGTTACTATATGCATGTGAGCAGGAGGAAGATTCTAGGCCCCTAGGTGGTGCGTTAGTGTGCTATGTATTGCCTCTTAGCCAATGCAAGGGCATACTGAGCATGCCTACATCTGCCTACAACCACAGCAGCTGATGGTTCCCCCTCTGACTCCTCATCTGCATTTGGCTGTGGTGACCTTAGCGCTGGTTGAGGGATGTGTGCCCCTTCCTCTTGTTCATCCTACTGAAGCTGTTTTCTCAGGATAATCTTGTATAGCATTACACATACTGTGAATATTTCAGTACATGTCCATGGACTATACTGCAGAGCTCCCCTAGATGTGTCTAGGCAGTGGAACCATGATGTCAGCAGCCCAAACACATGCTCTATGTTGTTTCTGGTTTAAGTGTGTGCCTCATTATTGCATTCTTCAGTGGGTGTGCATGCATTTCTGATGGGTGTCATCAGCTGTAAGATATCCCCCCTAGTGAACATTTGATACACTTGGGAGGTGTACCAGATATGTGAATTGTAGTAACAGCCAGGGTTGCCAGCACACACATTGAAGATGATTTCCTTACCACTACACACAACTTGGCAGTTAATAGAGTGGAAGCACTTTCTATTTATGTAGAGCCTATGTTGTTCCCCGGTTGGTGCCTGGTACCCAGTACTTCAGGGTAGTGTGTTACATGGTAAAACTCCTGCATATTTCTGGCCCTTTTCTCAGGAGTACAGGGAAAATATATGTGGTAACTGGCATGTTGGAATATACCATCCAGTAAATGATGGAGGATCCTGGATGTTGATGCCTGTGACACCCCCAGTATGTCTCCTGTTGCTCTATGAAAGGTAACTGTAGCTAAGATTCTAAGTGCTGCCCATAAGTTTGTCTCCACTGGGATAGGCTCTCCTCAGTTGGCCCTGGCTCTGAACTGAGGATGACAGAGATTGCAGACTTCCTCTAGTGTGTCCTTATCCACCATGCAGTGCTCTACAATTTCCACATCATATAGGCTGCAAAACGTTAAACAGGATCTGAAAACTCTTCTTCTTCTTCTTGGCCTAGGTCAATTGGCAGCAGCAGCAGTATGGACTTCATCCTGTTGAAAATACAAATGAATTAAAGCAGCAGTAGTCCCTAACATTCTTTCTATGTAGACTCCTTTCTGTGGCTGTATTCTAGTAGGTTTTGTAATTCACAGGGAAAACTAGCACTGAGTCTACATGGTTACTTTATAGCATGTTGAATAGCTCCTCCATCTTGGATTGGTTGATTAGTATAGAGTTCAGCTGCTATTGCTATAATTAGCATGCCACTGTGTCTACTTTGCTTGTGAGGTGGTTTGCACTTCTACATGGTGCTTACTGAATCTAAAACACTGTGCTATCATGAAGGTGTTATTGAATTTTGCTGATAGTCTTATTTCAAACTACTTTAAACATGTTAATTGAATGTTTAGATAGTTGTAATTATGTTAAATGAAGATGGATTTCTGCCCTGAATGTTATTGGATACTGTGGATTTGAATCGTTTGCTACTAGGTTATGATTTTCACTCTGATGAAGTCCTTTGTATTGTAGGGATGAAAGTGCTTGGTGAATGCTACTAAACCAGTGGAAGTTAGTTGTTGTGACATTTTTACTGGTCTTGGATGAGGAAATTGTGGACTTGCTCCCCTCAAAACCCATAGTAACACTCATTCCTCTGTCTACATCCATAGTGGTTTACAATATGCAAAATACTTTACACTGTTGCAGTCAGTGTTGTGGGTTTTCAGTGAAGTCACCTCAGAATATGACTTCTCAATGTCACAGTCATTAATAAAACAATATTATACCATATGCTGGGCTGCAGTTCAATTGGTCAACTCTGTCTTTAGTTATTGTACCTCATGAGCGTAGTTTTTAGTTAAATGTACTAGTGGCTGGCTGTTGATGTGGTCAGTAGTGTTCAGTGGGGGCTGGTGACTTCATATCAAAAGGGGGGACTGCAAGAGACAGCTGAATGGGTGGGGCCAATGGGAAGGGGTTTAGCCAACTAGAAAGGGGCAGAGCTATGCTGAAAACCACAAAACCTGTGACTTTAATTAAATATGCTACCCTGGTAGATGCAAGAAACTACATTTTATAGCACATGACAAAGACAGCAGCACATTTAACAGTGTAGCAGCATTTCCTTGTAAATTACACACCATTAAACAAATGTTCAAAAAGTTCCAGAATATTTAAATGTTTCCCAAAGTAAAGAAATTGTGGCTACATTAAGAATAGCTATAAATATATGCTGACAGCAATCATCTACAGAGCTGTAGTCAGAGGCTTTTACACTGGCCATATAAACTAAAGTTAACATACCATCAAATGTTTATTTCATTTTAAAATTAGCAAGGAAATATCTTGAAGTACTCTAATTTGCAAGCTTATTTTTTTTTGGATATTGTATAAAAATTGCAGAGCAAAGCCAGCTATTTATAAAAACAGTACGTCTAGGTCACTGCAGACAGAGCAAACACTTAAATTATAAAAGGAAAAACATTTACAGAGGGACTTCCAACTTTCAGTCATATTCTTTAAACTATTCTCTCATCTATTCCCTCATAATCTTAACAATAACCTACAGAATTAGTAGCGAGTGAAAAGTATATTAGCAGCAGGAAACATACATTTAAGTCTATTCATTTTAGTTCAGTTATTTGTTTAACATACTATTTTTATCCATCTGTGTTCAAATCCCAAAGTTATCACAATGTACAGAAAGTATTGACAAGACAATAATTTAACTTAACTGCATAGCTTCTAAGGCTGGAGGTTCACAATGCATTACCACGCTTATATTACAAGGCAATATGCACTCAAAAAATCAGATAATTACAAAATACCTGTAGCTAGGTGTCTTTAAAATAATTTTATTTTGAAAAAAAAAAATAAGATATAATACATTACGATGGAAAGCCAAGCAGGATAGGATTAGCACTTCCAAATTTGGATGAAGTGCTTATTTCCAAGCCTATAAAAGCCAGTGGACTTTCAAGAACAGCGTGCTCAACTGGAGAAAAGGGAACATTCTTGCAAAACAGTAAAAAAAGACAGAAAATCAGAGTTTTCCTATATAGCTTGTACTGCAGCTTTCAAAACAATAGCTAATGCCAACAAACACCTTTATCAAGCTTGAGTGCCACCTGTCTCTCAGGCTGACAACAGATCCGACAAACTTTATTAACTACATACTACAGTTCAAAAAAACAGCAAAATATAATGCTTATTCGAACATGGCTTCTGTCAGTATTTATTCTTTTGAGTGAGTTATCTGAAATTACTGTTCTTGTGAGACTAATGAAAAACACATAGAAGGCACAACTTTAAGACTTATGAGACCACATGTTGTGCTAATTGAAGCTGATTCAGATGTTGTGAGTTTGTTACTTCAGTATCTTGCAGCACATTTTTCCGGCTATATAACAAAGATTAAGATGACCCTTTCCTGTTCATAACATATTACAAGACCCTGTAATCTTACAAATTACATGCTTGGTACAGTTACTCCTCAAGTCAATATTTTGTGTTGGCTAAATCAAGTTTGAAAGTGATTATCTATAAGCACCAAGTCTAATAAATTTCCAAAATAGTAAATATGCAAAAGTATACTTTATCTTAAATGCGGTGGTGGTGCTGCGGTAGCATTGTCGCCTCACAGTTAGATGCTGCCCATTCAATTCTCAGTTAGAGCATCTTCTGTGTAGTGACATGCGTGAATGGGCGTTCCTTTGTTGAAGGTTGTGCGTTAGGCCTGGCAAGCCAGTATGTAAAAATCTACTGCCAATCATTAGCGGACCGGAGTTCCGCTGTGGCGACCCCTAACCAGGAAAAGCCGAAAGACACAAACAATACTTTATCTTAAATGCACATTTAAACATTCCAGTTTGTTAGGCAATAGTTATGTTAAATAGCTCACTTTTAGTTTTACCAGCATGCTTTCCTACTGGTTAGTCTATTGAAATCAAAGGTACAATTAGACAACTGCCATTCAGACTCCCAGAACAAATATGTAAGGTCTGAAACAATGATCTAAGCAGATTATACAAGGTAAGATGAATGCCAAACATGAAAAGCAAGGAATTAGTTTCCAACAGAATAAAAGTGGGGGAGAAATTCTTCATTGCTATAGACTAAGGAATGAACTGTAAATATGAATACATACATCACTTCTTTATTAAATACATAGCTCACAAAACA
>NC_056745.1:1406128243-1406173243 GCF_019279795.1 Protopterus annectens
AGCTTTTGATGTTTTTTTTTTATGTTACTATGGATGTGCAGGTCGAAAGTTAAGTTTCCATTAAATGATGACCCCAAGCAATTTGGTACTAGGGACGACTTCAATGATAGTGTTATTCATTCTGAAATCAGATCCAAACCAGAGTATGGATACTTTTGTTTTCAGTTTATCATCACTCATATGATAAACCCAAGTATTCCCCGAGGTAATTGTTTCAAAATACCCTATATACCTGAATAAGAGTATTATGCCATACTCTGGTTTAACTTACAAACAAGGATTCATTTGTTACAGACCACTTAACTGCACACTCTCCAGATATCTTATTACATTTGCACATGCACGCATGCACACACATGCACGCACGCACTTGTGAGCACACACACATACATTCAGCCACATAGAAGCAAACAAACACTTAGATACATGTGAATGGACAGATACATTGCAGATTATCTTTTTACGTAAAGTTTGCTCTTATGGGCTATCTCCCCAATGTCCTACGTCCAACTCTAGGTCTGTCATCCTCTACTTTGTCCACCCCAGATTCACTGTGATGTAGCTGGAGCTCATGGGGATCCTAAGGGCATCCTATGGGTCTACCTTTCTCCATTTAGCTAGGTGGTGTTTACATTAATGGCGTATACCCATTACTCCCCATCCCAATGCGGCAGCCAAGGTTAAGTCCAAGGAGAGGGCATGCAATGAGGACATGCAGAGTATCACCCCACTCCACAGCAGAGCAGATGTGTTCACTACCCTTTTTTCTCTTTACTCCATTCCCTCTCATTATGACGTCACCAGCCTCCACCTTGGATCATCACAGGCATCACCCATGGAACTGTATATGTATAACCATAGTTATATGACTGTGTAGAAATATGATATTCAGGTAGAGTTTTCTGTCATGTGTTTCTTGTTCTGCGCGTGCGCGCGTGTGTGTGTGTGTGTGTGTGTGTGTGTGTGTGTGTGTGTGTGTGTGTGTGTGCGTGCGTGCATGCGTGTGTGTGTGTGTGTGTGTGTATGTGTGTGCGTGTGAGTGTGTGTGTGTGTGTGTGTGTGTGTGTGTGTGTATGTATGTATATATATATATATATATATATATATATATATATATATATATATATATATCTGCACATACTTATGTGTTAGTGTTTATGTATGTGAACATTTAACCATAATGTATGCAAAGCCAACATACACTGCATTAGTGCATGGAATACAAAACTGTCTTGTCAATGTTACAATTCACGAGCATGTCTCCAAGAGCACTGCCTGATACTTTGCCCCTTTCATTACTCCAGAATACAATAGTGTAATAATTTGTGAATTTACACTTGTGTATTTGTACATATATAGTATAACCAAAGTAAACATCCTCTGTACTGTTCATTGTATAAAATCCTGCTTGCAAATATTGCTATTCTTTACACATCACACATGAAAGCTGTTTGCTGCAATAGCCATTTAATTACAATGAGTACCTCATTATAAGAATTTTCAGAATCCTACTCCATGATTCTTTCTCAATCACTTTCCTTCCTTAGCTCTTTGTTTTTTCTGTGTATCCCACTTTCATATTATTCTCTATCTCTCTCTCTTTCTTTTTCTCTGAGATTTGTTGTTTTCCTAACACTTGCAGATGTAATTAAAATAGTTAACATCAACAGTATATATTTCCCTAGATCACATAATACTCCTTTTCATATATTTTCTGTCAAGTGAGAACTTAACAGACTTTCAGAACTTAGGCAAAACCAGGTCCTGAACAGCAGTATACAGCCTACAGTAACAAATATGAGATGAGCTAACAGATTCCATATCTGATTTTTCTCTGTTAAATTCCATATGCCTTTGATTTTCACTTTAACAGAAGTGTATATCATGCTGTGGAATTTATTCATACATAACAGTTTCCTACATTTAGTTCTGCTTGTTTTCATGTAAAATTTGCTTTTAGGAATTTGACTACTGGCCTTTTGTTTCTATATGGTTAACTATGATGGAAATTGATTCTGGCTGCAGTTTGTACCACAATTTATCAGTTTTGTATAGAATTAAGTGAACAACATTTCTGGATAAAACATTATATAATCTTGCTACATGTTGCCTTCATACTGGAAAGGAAGGTATTTTTGCTTTCCTAAAGTCTATGTCTATGTGTTAATCAATCAATCGATATATATATATATATATATATATATATATATATATATATATATATATATAAAATATGTGTGTGTGTGTGTGTGTGTGTGTGTGTGTGTGTGTGTCTGTGTGTCTGTGCGTGTCTGTATAGAGACATATGCGATATATCTATATATACATACACACACACACACATATATATATATATATATATATATATATATATATATATATATATATATATAGATAGATAGATAGGTAGATATAGATTCATATATAGCTGTAGATATATATAGATGTAGATATGGATAGATAGATATAGATATGGATAGACTGATAAATCAATATGTCTGGAGTAGGGCAGATCTACTGTTTTTTCCTTTACTCAGACCTAATAAGCTTTTGTTAGTAGTTCCAAATACTAATGGGATAATACATAACCTCGAATAAATTTTGTGTATATGTAGAAAGTGCAAATTCTAGACAGAATTGATTACATTTAAATATGTTTAGTTTATTGAAGCTGATTTGTTTCTTTGGTCATCTATCTCATAATTATGGACAGACATAACACAATCTGGGTAATTTTTATATATAAAACAATTATGTGATAAATGGCTACTCTGGTTATGATGTGATGTTTCAAAATGCAGAATAATGGCTTGTGAAATAGTGTTGTTTTCCATTGTATGTAAATGAGAAAATTATTCCATTCCCTAATGTGATGCTTTCGTGTCTTTGAAGACAAATCTTAGTAATACCAGAGTATATATTCAAGTTCAGAAAGCTTTTCAGAATTACTACCTCACCCCTATCTTGAATAAGGGGTTGTCTTCAAACTGATTTCCTTAAAATGTTCCCGTAAGTTCATAAGTTAAAAGCTAATGTATTGCCTTAATTTAAATGCCTTGTAAAAAGGAATTCACAATTCTCTGGGAAGCAATTTAAGCTCACTGCTTTTCTAGGCTTGTGAGTTTGCACTCCAATCGCAGCTCATTAGCAGTTAAATGCTAACTTATTTAAATGCTGTTTTTACAAAATGTTAAAAATGAAGGAATGTCTTATGCTTCTGAATGTTATAGATCTATTCAGTAGTCCTTGGATAAGAGCAAGTTCATTCTGGGATATAAACAAGATGTCTTTTTAAGCAACAGCAATAGAAGTTTAGGCTTTATGACATCATTTGTGTTTATGAGCGAAGAAGAAAAATGGACAACTTAATACAACCTGATGTATATTCCAGGCTGAGCATTTGTCCTTAAAGATCTCTTCTTTTACATTCAGCTCTGCTCTTGGGGTGTTTTAGTACTGTTGATAAATGTACCACGCTGTATACTCTGCATGACAAATATTCCAGGTCATAATATGCTGCAAGCGAAATGGGTTGAACAATACTTTGGAAGCTGCTTACTTCCCAGGGAGAAACACTTAACCTTGCCAAAAAAGAAAGATAGTGCTGATAGTAAAATCATATCATACTGCTCAACTATAAGTGATTGCTTGTTATGTTATTTAACCAGGCATTTGGAAGGAGAAGCAGAGAGTGCCTTGAGTTAAATAGCTCCATGATTTTATTTTTAGATTCTCATTTTTATTACATTACAAGAGTGTGTTATGAATAATATCTGTTTTGCTTACTCCATAATTCTTCAACTGTATGCTGCAAAAATGAAAGCATTTATCATGAAAGTGGTTTGCATACTTTAGAAGCACTAATTAAAATATATGGTACATAGCATCAGCATTATGCCAGCTGGTTTGTATTTTGTAGATTTTGAAAGCTGGGCTAATTATCACTTTAGTGAAGAATGAATAATTAACTGTAAAGATATGAAATGATAGTAGTTGAGGTCAGGAAGTGGTTTAGCATTTTCTCACAAAGAAGAACAGGGTTACAGTGGCATCGTATCTGCTGCCATAAAAATCTAAACTTTCATCTGAGGCTTTATTTAATGATTTGATGCTGCTCTTAAAAGGTCAAATGTTCCATATCTTGGCATACTGCTAAAACATGTTAAAATCAGTGTTGTGCACTAAAATGCTATCACTGGTCTGTGGCAAAACTGGTGGAAAATGAACATTGTTTCCTGAATATCATATGTGCATATGGATATTAAACGTTTAGTTCTTAATGACAAGATTTCATGTTGTTGCTAAAATTATTGTTAGGGAATAATTTTCAAACAATTACTCTATACCCCTTTCCTTATCTCAGTTTTATTTTCACTACATATCAAACTACCTCCACGTTTACTATTTTCATCCTTTTATCATTCAACATGCATAATCTGATACTGCAAATGAACTTAAAAAAATATGTGCCCACAAAGTACAATGTATAAATAATCTGCCATAATAAACATCATTTATCAAGACCATTTTTTGCAAACGATATACTAAAATCTTTCTAATAACCAGTTAGAATCCTCCTACTCCCTCAACATAAAAGTGAATAATAAATATATGAAAATACAAAAGTAATTGTACTATATGCATAGTGTGCAACCTACTGGTGGAGAAAAATTGAACACTCAAGCTTCAACTGCCAGATTTTCACCCTGCTGATGAGTGGAGTTTCTCCTTAGGAAATCACTGTCAGTAAGTTGTGCTGGAAGTATTTCTCCTTTTGGGGGATTTTCTCCCTCTTTTGAGTTGGTGTATCCATCACATTGATATATATAAGTTTAGGGGGTGTGGCTTGCCCACTTATAAAATGCACTTGGTTTTTTGGCTTTTTTTTTTTTTTTTTTTTGTGAATGCAGTTCATGGATTCCAATACTCAGCACAGCCACTTTCATCCACTCATAGTGGAATCATGTATAGTGTACTAATCACCAATGCTTTTAGATGAAATGTTTTTTTTTTTTTTTGTTTATGTAAGCCCATAAATGATTATTAGAAGTATACTATTCTAAAAGTAAGAGTATTATTTTACAACATTTTGCATACAGATGAATTTATAAATATAACCTTGTGCCCACATGATGACTATGAAACTAATATCATGTAAGTTATAGGTTAATAATCTGAGACTTAAATATATATTTGTCAGAATAGTCTTGAGAAACAAATAACACATCTAATGTCAGCATATGGCTTTATTTCATTAAGGAATTCTTTGACTTTTAGTCACTGTTCAATCTTTCAAAAACACTCTGTACTTGCAGCCTTATTTAATTCACATCATTATTAACACATGTAAGTATGTAATCATACTTGTCTACCTTTATATGAACCAAACTGTAACATACAATTAAAATTTTACTTCCATCAACTTTCATGCAAAAAGTTGCAAGATGACTTCACTGTCACTGGATAGGCATGCACACTGTTCTGCTCTGTGACGCAAAATTATTATTTTTTTTTTTTTACTATTATTACTCTTTGGGGCAAAACTGCATAAGTGATAAAACCAAAATTAAATGTTACTGCTTCCTTCCAGTGTGGAGAATTTTAAAACCATTCCCCATTCAACACGTAAGCAGCATAACTATCACATAAAGACACGAAACAGTAAAAATAAGGTTATTTCATGAATCTTTCGCATGACTTTATCCATACTAATTAATGGACTCTATTTCCTCTTGGGGCTTTGGCTAATTGTTATTAAATGCTTTACTGGATAACTGTTGTGTAAATAAGCATACTATTTGCACTTACAATCAAGGTGTTCTACTTCATCTCCTCAATTTTTGTCAAGTTAAGGTGTTTCCTTTTGGAAAATAACCTCTGGGATATAGTGCTCATTTAACAAAATTGACATGTTTTCTAGATATTATACTAAAATATATATATATAAAAAAGAATTTCCTCAGTAATTGATTATTGTAGTTTTAAAACATGTAGCCCCATGGAAAAGAATATGGACATAAATTTGCAGTGTAACATATAAGGAGTATGTTTTTGTAGCTTTTTTTTCCCATGAAGGTGGTTACACCGAGGCGCTAGAAGAATAAATTGTTTTTTTACTACATGGTTTCTTTCCTTTATAAGAACAACAATTGGTATCCTGTTGTAGTTTTGGGATTTTGTGGAGGTGAGAATGTTGTTATAAATTTGCAAAAGGCCTATCAAATTATAGTCCATATGAAAGAAAAAACAACATTATTCTAAATGATGAAAGTTATTTTGACTTGGAATTTGTGGAAAGTGATACTCAACAGGACACCATTTCTCATCTATAGGATTTGCTTTTATCTTCCCAGTAACTTAACTGCACTAATTGCTGTTTGAAAAAAATAGTTGCATTACAGTCTTTCTTTAATTCACCTTAAAACATGATTTGTAAAAATAAGTTGTAGGTATCAGGGTATTAGATACATTAAAAAACTGAAAATAAATAAATAAATAAATAAAGATTATCTACTTTGGAAGACTAAACCCATCAAAGCATTCCTCCTAGCAACTATTTGAAATGGGCAGTAAAATAAAATAAAATAAAGATACCATCTTAGGAAACAGAAATCTATTTGCAGAGAAACTCCGCTAACTTCTTTTGATTTAACAAGACTTCATCAGAACTGAGACATACTCCACAAGACTAATATATTATAGAAAATATTTTTGCTCCAGGTGATAAAATATCAAATCTGATTCCTCAATTTGTGACATAATAATCAAATTATTATCTGTTTAAGACACCTAGTAAAATTATATGCTCATGTATTATAAATGCAAAACTTTCATCACATTCTACTTAACTAATTAAAACTATAGCATTCGGATAATATTTAACTAATTGTCAGGGTCAGTCAGCTTTCTGGAGACATTTGGCATGGTCTTTTATAATCAGCTTGACAGCTAATGCTTACTTACACCTGTTTGGCATTTGCTCATTGCATATTGACTACTGTTAGTGGTGACTTTTGTAGGAATGTCAGATTTTGGTGCTTTTGGCAATGAAAAATATTAATGACTAAAATAAAAGTCATGCCATTACTGAGTCAACACAAGAACAAGCACTGATTAATATAGCTGCTGCCCTAGTTTGTATAAATACACAGTTTTCCTGTTATTGTTCACTTGTTGCACCTCTCTCTCTCCTTGAAGTTTAATCCATGCCTAAATCTGGATGAAAGAATTAAGATTATCCCCCAGATTCATGAAGCTTGGCGCAAGGCCGGCGTAAGGCTTGCGCCGGCCATGTGGCGTAGATGTGGAGTAGTCGCGCCATATGCATATTAATGAAGGCACGCAGCCGCCACAGCCACGTGCATAGGAAACGTGCGCGAATGCAAGGGGCGTATCGAAGTTGCTCAGGGAGGCGTGTCAATGTCGGCTTTCGAGGAGCAACCTAAACTGCTGAATATTATATTCCACCAGCAATAGTAATCGTACATATCAGTGTCCATAGAGACTGAAACGTATGCAAAGCAGAGTCCCTGCAAACAGAAAATGAAGACTCAAACACAAATGCACGGTAGGGAATAACGGGTCCCTACCCATGGACAAATGACAGGAAAACCGTGTGCCTGTAGTCCAACGTAGTGTTGATAGCGATACCATGTGGAAGTGAAATGTATCAGATGTGAGCCTGCTGCCAGTAGGTACGTCCAGTCCAACGAAGAGGGTCACCAGCCGACCCATAATTTGAGGGAGGGAACATAGCTGTGCAGATGTGTCCATAACAAAATACACGAGGAGAAATGTAGATATAGGTAGTGACCGTATGTCTGAATCATATCCCACAAGCCATGTAATAGTCACATACAAAAGGTATGTCCGTATTTCACATACCAAATGTGATAGGAAATAGCATACGCATGTAAACGAAACAGAAGGAGCATATAAATGAGCCATAACAACACGGACACATGCAGGCCAAAAGGAACAGTATGATCCGTACCGTCGACCAAGATTACCACCTGTCCCACTTTGCGAGCATCAGTCCCTCTGTGGGCAGATGTGTCCTGACACAAACATGTAAAACTGGCAAATGTCCAGAGAATATAGGACATAATTCCTCCATAGACGTCATGCAATAGTTGCATTAAGCATATTTCACTGGACGTATAATACATAAATGTCATAACAAACAGAATAAGATACCAAAATGCTACAAGAATAAGCTTAGATATAGGCAAGAATTGTAAGTTCTATCTGCCGAACTGACCGTGGGTATGTGTCGGCCTGTAAAATATGCTGTGTTCACCGCAACTGTCATAGTAGGGTTGCCACCCTTACAAATGGCCAAAGTGGGACATGTTTGGTACAGACGTCAGACTGTGCAGGCCGACACATACCCACGGCCAGTATAAAGGACAGAACATAACTGTTTTGCCTACAGAAAAGCGTATTCCTGTAGCATTTTAGTTGCTTATTCTGTTTCTCATAACAATCAGGTATTTTAGATACAGAATTAACTGTTTAATGCAACTATCACATAAAATATAAGAAATATGTTTGTCCTAAAATCTCAGGACATTTGCCATGTTAACAATTACATGTCAGGGCACAACTGCCTAAAGAGGGACTGTCCCTAGCAAAGTGGGACAGGTGGTAACCCTATGTCACACTGTGGCCAATTGAAAACGTGGAAACACAACCGTTGATTGTGGGGAGGCAATGTCCACAACAGTCGGACATGTGTAAGGAATAGCTTGGACATAGGAAAAGCTGCCATCCTACCAATGAGTAGAACGGGCTGGCAAAATCCGGAAGGCAGCTGTATAATCCGAATGTGTATGTGACACAGTCGAATGGGTAGTACCCGGATACACCTACCAAGTAATGAAAGTGAAGTAAGGGCGTGTACCTATGTGCGTGAGGTATAGCATGTGGAAAGCAAACATGGCAGGGTAGTCCACACAACCATAAAGGTACCCAACACATGTAGGGTAGTCAATGTGTAACTCTGGCCGTGTCATGGGCCAACAATCAAAGTAGTGCTCTATGGGGTGTGAGTAATTCGCGTGTGAGGGGTGTGTGTTTAATGGTAAATTCCTCAAAGGCGATACTTGTGTCGTATGCAGAAAAGGTGAACCGGAGGTGTATGAGGGGGCAGCGGGTGAAGTGGAAAGAAACACAACCTCATGTAGAAACAGCTGCAAGACAAGCAGACAGGCCATAGTGTAGAACACAATCCCACAAACATATGAATATGGAAATATGCGAGACAAATGTATAGATACAGCACCATCACATACCCACAGATGGGTCCTGATGGAACTGGCCATAGCAAACGCAATACACCTGGATGCATAATAGCCTACCCTCATACCCTCCACAACACACAACCTGCCACCATACCAGAACATCCACCAAATCCAGCCGTACTTGGTCCACTGGTTTGTTGCAGAAACAGCTACACACAGTGAAGCCTACGCATATGTATTAGGTATTGTCACCCTAGGCCGTGTCAGGATTGCAAACCATGTATCCCTTGCAGGTAAAACCCCCTGCACATTTTCGTGAAACCACAAAAATCTTCGTTATCTAACTTGTTTTCGTCTTGACCAGTTTTTGGGATATCCCTCACGGGATGACCAACTTGTGTAAATAGTAGAATGGGTATGACGACATGATGTCCCATCCAGTAGATATCTGGACACAAGTCAGAACTTGCAGTGGAGGTCCATGACACTGTTCAGCCCTAAGTGGACCCAGGATAAAATACCTTCCCGTGACGCATGTGTCCAGACACGAATAGGAGGGAGAATATAATGCACACATTTGCAAAGTGGAAAACGGCATGAGGGCGAGGAAGACACTACATAAACAGGTCAACCCTGATCAAGTGTGAGGGACACTGACTGTGTGCAGTCATGACTGACCATACCTGTCAACCTGTGTGAGCAAGATATCTGGACAGAGCCGTGAATATAAGTGAGACAAAGGTCCAAACTCAGGGACAATCTGTAAACATATCTGTTAGAAACATAGAATTTGATAGAATAACAGTTTGCACATTGCCATTAATGTCTGGAGTATGAAGTCTGAAACCCAACTGTCTGTCAGCTCGTTCCGACTGCAGTCTTTAATGCTGAGCTACTGCTGTGCCAGAACACAACAGCATATTACAGTGGTCCGTGCCATACCACTCAACTGTCCAGATATTCGCAGAATGACTAGGGTCACCACCTGTCCCATTTTGCGAGTAACAATCCCTCTGTAGGCAGTTGTGTCCTGTGAAAAAAATCAAGACATAGCAAATGTCCTGAGAGTTTATTTCCTAATTTACTTTAATAGTTGCATAAAATGGTTATTTTATATATGAATCCTCAATATGTTATGTGAAGTAGCATAAGCAATTCCAATGTTACTAGAATAAGCTATTATATGTACAAAAAAGGTTAAAGTTCAGTACTATGCACGGCTGTAGGTATGTTTTGTCCTGGAAAATCTGACATCTCTACAGAACATGTCCCACTTTGGGCAGTCGAAAAGGTGGCAACTCTAAAAATGAACACAGGTTCGCACCATAGTGTTGGTGTGTGCCTCCCACAATCTGCACCAGTGTGGTAAATATCTTCATCTGACATTTGACCTCAGCCAGGGAAGTTCCATTCACTAGGTGAACCCAGATCACTACATGAACACCCTGACAATCATATATATATATAGCTATATACATACATATATCTGTATGTGGCTGGACTATATGCCTTGGTGTTCTGCATACCCTTGGAGTGATTAACAATGCAGCCGGAGTCCACAGCAGTAGGCAATAGGGAATGTGTAATATGTAGTACCACCTTTTTCCCAGCAGGAGAATGGATGCCTGTGTCGTAGGTGAAGCGGTGAGGCATATGTTGATGTAGCTAAGTATTATGGGTATGCATATCAATGAGGGAGAACACCAATAGAATAGTGGTTCCGGTATCTGGCCAACATGAATGCATTCCCGGTTGACCTACGACCACTGCACATATAACTTGAAAGTGTAATTAAAGCGTTCGTGCAGTGCACACATTTAAATATGTAAAGGTGAATGTGTGTTTCGCAGTAGTCTGTAAACTGGAATACAGATATGTAACTGTTATGGTCAGAATTATGAAAGTTCATGGAAGCACAATTATCTATGAAACATATGTAACCCAAAATAAGGATATGCAAGTGCGCCTGCGCGTGTGTAATCCGCTCACAGAATAGAAAATGAATGGTGTTTTCCCCACGTTCTATGTACATGGCTCATACCTGTTAAACCCGTAAAGTACGAAACCGGACTAAGCCATGACAACAACTGGTACAAATAGGGACAATCCCCAGATATTGCCCTAACAAACATAGAAAGTGGATAGAATAACAGGTGTGTCACTAGCATGAATTCTCTGAAGGGTATGAAGTCGTAACCTGACATGTTTGTCATTATTTACCAACGTCAGTCTTTAATGATATGCCACTAACTTGCCAGATAGACACAAGGTTATGAAAAATGGACCACAAATAGGGACAATCCCCAGATATTGCCTAACAAACATAGAAAGTGGATAGAATAACAGGTGTGTCACTAGCATGGATTCTCTGAAGGGTATGAAGTCGTAACCTGAAATGTTTGTCATTATTTACCAAAGTCAGTCTTTAATGATATGGCACTAACTTGCCAGATAGACACAAGGTTATGAAAAATGGAGCAAAGATAAGAGGCAAACAGCTGTACATGCAGCGGAAATCTGTACAGTTGAAAGGTATGATATGGAGATATATATACACATATCTCCACAGACATAATCCAAAGCAAATTACGAGATGAGGAATGTACAGACATATGTATATATGTACAGATATATATATCTATACACACACGATACATGAATAGATATATACACAACAAACATATGTCCCTGTACATATAACACATGTACATAAATAGGTCACGGTATAGCTAATATGGATAGACAGACAGACATGCATGAAAGGAGAATACACCGATGGTTTCCAAACCATTTCCCGGAAAGTACCAGTGTGACAGGGCCTGCAAGTTCTACACGTTAAACATGAATATAGGTGTCCTTTGCAGGACCCCAAAAATTGATCCGTATGAAGTGCGAACCGTCATTGATGCAAAAGACGTCACAGCTGCGACTATGATATAGCTGTACATGCAACAGTAGCAGGTGCAAGGGCAATAACACATGGGTCGATTGAATGTATGATGTACGAGCTGATATCCGCAGAGTGGGGAGTGCTCAGAAGTGTCCTCACACTTTATTATCGCTCACATTAAACATGTCTAATGGGTACTGTAGAGGTGTGTCAGGTATGGGAATAATGGGTATGCAGAATTGGGCCAAGGTGCTGGTTGGCACAGATCTATTAGGTACTGCCCATGGGAGTGATCAATATACCTATGTGGGTATAGCACACGCCTATATTCACCAAAAAGGTGCAACTGATCCACTGGATATTGTGTAAACCATTGGGGGAAAATGTAGGGACCTATATCAGTGTCATGTAGGTGATTATCATGGATGGACACGCATACGACCAAGATGGTAACCATACCTGCCAGAATGTCAGAATAAGACAGCTGGACTAAGGCATAGTACACGACAAACAAATAGGGACTATATTAAATATACCTCAAAGTCAGACCATTGATAGAATAATTGCGTAGTCGGGAATATGAATGTTATGAGAGTTAGTAATCATGAAATAGAAATGTCAGTCATGATTACCTAACCGCGCAGTCCATCATGGCTTGCCAGCAATCTATCAGGAAGGCACATTATCATGACAAATGTAACAGAATCATAGGTCAAACCTCAGGGCGTATACCCATAATGTGTACAGGTGAGAGGTATGAAGGTAACCCGTCCAAATGAAATGTACAGAACTAATGATACTAGGTGGACAGGTGAGAAGAAAGACATCAGGACAAATGACAAAACATGTACAAGTCATAAGCATGTTTGTCCACAAATGTGAATTACAACGTATGGCCTGTGAAAGTCAATGTGGAAGGTTAATAGACTCAAACGACATGTGTCCCTCAGGGTGTCATGCAGTGTCACCGATACAGTGTCCAGTCCACCATACTCGTACGTGAGCTCTGCCACTGACGGAAAGCACAAATACCAGCCTACACATAAGGTACATGATGGAATAAGTAGTGTGGATAAGCATCTGTTGGCCTGTGTGAGGAATATAACCCAGTGGGTGGGTGTGTTCTGCAATAGGAATGTAATGGTAACTGGCCTGTGATAGAGCAATGTATTGTGTGTATTGGCGTAACTGTACGAATGTGCAGATGTATGCCTCATATGTGTGGTGTGTTCCTCTCACAATCTGTACCTGTCTGCCAAATACCTGAGAACTGACGTCATTAAATAATGATAAACATGTGTTTAAGACCCCAAATCCCTCAGAAAGGTCATACTAATGCAAAACCTATAATACTGCCAACTATCTACGTTTGTAAGAGCAATATGTAGAATCTGCCCCTATCTGTCCCCCCATCATGTTAGGCTTTGTACAGATGTTTTGCACTAGGAGGTTGATAGGTATAATCAGAAACAGATACATCTCTGAGGAAACAGCATTATCGACCGCAAGATAACGCAGAAGGTATGAAAAGCGCTGCAGTAGGAAGTTCATCCGCAGGTATGTGCTGACATGTCAAATGACACAGCAGTCTACAGGAAGTACCTATAGGGTGTCACCTTTACCAATGATGACAGTGGGACATACCCACAGTCATGCATACACCACAAATAGACATAGCACACAGCAAAGCCTAGGCCATGATACACGATGCCTTCGGCGTTTATGGATTGAGTGAGAGTACTGCAAGGAAAGATGACTGCCAGGCTATTCAGCAAACACCTGCAGGGGCCTGCAAGACTGCCCGTAACACGAACATTGCACGGACAATGTTGGGATTTGCAACATACCCCATTTGTATGTGTAAGCTATGCAAATGATGTAATTATAGGGTTGCCACCTTTCCAAATGGCCAAAGTGGGACATTTGTGCTACAAACATCACATTTTGCAGGGCAAAACATACCTACGGCCAGTACAAAGGACAGAACTTCAGTTGTTTGCCTGAATAAAAGTTTATTCTTGTAGCATTTTTATTTCTTATTCTGTTTTGTATAACATAGGTGTTTCAGATACAGAATAACTGTTTTATGCAACTATTACATACAATATAGAAAATAATTTTGTCCTAAAATCTCAGGACATTTGCCATTTTCTCACAATATTTTGCAGGACACAACTGCCCAAAGAGGGACTGTCCCTCGCAAAGTGGGACAGGTGGTAACCCTACGTAACTACGTGATACATGAAACAGTAAGATGTCCGTGCAAGAGCAGAGTTATGTGCAGAAATGCACCCGGATGTTATGCGACTAACGTTTTGCACATTGCTAAAAGGAGCAATGACAGCTGCAAATACAATATGAATACAGTCGAAGAAGCATGCCAATGTCCAAGTCCAAGGCCAGTGGTGGCTTTGCCCATTGGATATCAATGAACCAGTAGTTGTCCTCCCCCGATCCCTGGTGTGGAAGCGTAGCGCAGTGCCATGAGAACGCACTGGGCTTCAAAACAAGACATATGGATAATATACATACAAAATGTAGGTTTAGTTAGATGTTAGTACACCATGCAGATGAATGGCAAGCCAGAGACAACATGGCTACTGCGTACTGGTACCTATGTGTGGAAGCGCTCTGTCAGACATGTAACTGAGCATTTGTAGGCAATGTGAGGCAAGTGAGGCTGAGGATAGTGAATCACAACATGTCATGACATATGGGCCAAGCCTCTTCAGTGTAGTGTAGGTTAAGGGGACTATTAGAGTAGAAGATAGGTGACAACAGGAGTGTGTATGTACAAAACACTGTAACCTCACCGGAGCAGTGTCACATGTGTGTTGTCAGTACTCAGTGGAAGAGGCGTGTCATGAGCTATCCCAGGGAACATCAGGAGACTGACAGCGTACGCCATGGATACCACCGATGTGACCTGCAAACCTGCCCACAGTGTGTCTGCACCCGTGCACGCCAGTAAGCCCGAGTAAGTATGTGTGTGTGCGTGTTAGCCCATGTGCATGTTTGGGAGAATGAGTAAGCTAGTGTACGAATGGTGAAGCCCGTGTAATGTTGTGTATGCATTTGTAAGCAGGTATACATGTGTACTACACACATCACACACGTACTGCACACACAGACACACATGCTGCCAATACTACACACATCAGTGAAATGGCACATGGATGGAGACTACATCATCAGAGGTAACAGTGCTGTAAACTATGCTACAGTGATGGTCATAGCTGCAATGCTTCATGCCTGCTGAAGTACACCTGGAAGTAACACACTGTGTGTTAACAGCATGCTAACATCAATACAGTGGAATAAAGTCACTGTGTGCAGCAGCACCAGGTTAGTCAGATCCTGCATCAATGTTACACATCACAGGTGGTGGCACAGGTGACATCATATGTACAGGGTGTGGTGTTAATTTGTCCAGAGCTGTCATAGAGCCATCCAATGTACACGTAGGTGTGTGTGTGTGTGTGTGTGAGGGACAATGGTTATTGCATGGCCCAATGGTGGTGCAATGGGTGTGTGTATGTGATAGCCGTAGCTGTTTGTGGTAAGTGTGTGCGTCTACATATACACAGGTACAGCATGTGTCAGCCATATACAGAAGGTTGTGCGACAGTCACAGTCCATACCTGCCAAGCTGTAGAGATCCCCATTACTGGCCATGGACACCCCTCCATGCATCCAACACAACCCAGTCCTGCACCTGTCAATGTCTACACATACAGTCCTGGGATCTGTACCACAACCTGTGGCTAGACGTGTGTCTGTAATGTTAACCTGGGGTGCATAGACTTGACAGTTACTACAGAAGGATATGAGCCATACTCACACTCCAATGTAATAACCACCTCTGACTGTTTCCGAGATCTGCATACGACCACTTAAAGGTGCTGCACTAACATTTTTTCCAATGCCCGTGTAATACCAAGCAACACAATAGCCGGTCACTACACATGTATAACCCACAATCACTACAGCACACAGTATGTGCACTATCACAGAGCCATAGCAGATGTACATACATCCAAGGTGCTCACGTATAGACAATGCAGCACAGTCAAGAGTGATAATCCCAACATACATATCTATATACAATATACAATATATGTATGTATATATATATATATATATATATATATATATATATATATATATATATATATATACATATATATATATATATATATATATATATATATATATATATATATATATATATATATATATATATGTATATACATATATGTATATATATATATATACATATATCTATCTATCTATCTATATATATATATATATATATATATATGTAGATAGATACATATACACACACACACACACACACACACACACACACCTGGCAGGGTTGGGAGCAGAACATACACGTAAGCACTGTACCATACAACAGCATTACGCAGTTACAAAACGCGCTACCATGATCAGTGGATCACATGATTCAGACAGGCACACGTCTAGCCTGCAGACAGCAGCATCAAAGGCAAAGACGCCGCACGGATGTTATGGAGAGTGAATACTGTCAAAGCAATGTACTGTTGTCATGCAGCTGGAAACACACACACACACACACACACACACACACACACACACACACACACACACACACACACACACACACACACACACTTGGCAGGGCTGGGAGTCAACTATACACTTAACTACCCTAACACACTACAGCATGACGCATTTACAGAATGCGCTACCGACATTACTAAGCACACCAGTCCCAGAGGCAGACATCCAGGTGTGTGTCATCATCCGCAAAGGCAAAGACGTCGGTAGCAAACTGCTGTGGTGTGCGGCATCTAAAAGCAAGACTGAGTCCCCAGGCGGATGGGAGCATGTGCGCAAACACACACACACACACACACACACACACACACACACACACACACACACACTTGGCAGGGCTGGGAGTTGAACATACACCTAACTACCCTAACACACTACAGCCTGACGCATTTACAGAATGCACTACTGACATTACTAAGCACAGCAGTCCCAGAGGCAGACATCTAGGTGTGTGTCATCATCCGCAAAGGCAAAGACATCGGTAGCAAACTGCTGTGGTGTGCGGCGTCTAAAAGCAAGACTGAGTCCCCAAGCAGACAGGAGCATGTGCACAAACACACACACACACACACACACACACACACACACACACACACACACACACACACTTGGCAGGGCTGGGAGTTGAACATACACCTAACTACCCTAACACACTACAGCATGACGCATTTACAGAACGCGCTACCGACATTACTAAGCACAGCAGTCCCAGAGGCAGACATCTAGGTGCGTGTCATCATCCGCAAAGGCAAAGACATCGGTAGCAAACTGCTGTGGTGTGCGGCATCTAAAAGCAAGACTGAGTCCCCAGGCAGACAGGAGCATGTGCACAAACACACACACACACACACACACACACACACACACACACACACACACACACACACTTGGCAGGGCTGGGAGTCGAACATACACCTAACTACCCTAACACACTACAGCATGACGCATTTACAGAATGCGCTACCGAGATTACTGAACACAGCACTCCCAGAGGCATACTTCTAGGTGGGTGACTTCATGCGCAAGGCAAGGATGCCGATAGGGAATGTATAGAGAGTGAGCAGTCTGAAAGCATATTACTGTCCCAAGGTAGACATAGACAAACACACGGCAGTGGTGTGATTGGGGCAACCAAATATCTATGGAGCACTACAACAACACTACATAGATACGGGACGCGCCACAGACAGTACACCCTTCAAGACAGCAACCAGTTTGTTCAATGTAGGCATCCATCGTGACATTGAAAATGGACACCTGTTGCCTGGATGACCACCATCGCTATACAGGATGTCAATGGCCATGTCCACATGCTTAGTATCACACGTCTGTTTGGAATGTACTGTGTGTCCATCTACACAATGGAGTACTGGGCATGCCCACACACTTAGCAGTTGCAAAGGGCCATCTTGCATGCACACGGATTCTATACACGGAAGGTCGCAGTTTGGAATGTACTGTGTGTCCATCTACACAATGGTGTACTGGGCATACCCACACACTTAGCAGTTGCAAAGGGCCATCTTGCATGCACACGGATTCTATACACGGAAGGTCACAGTTTGGAAAGTACTGTGTGTCCATCTACACAACGGCATACTGGGCATGCTAACACACTTAGCAGTTGCAAAGGGCTGTCTTGCATGCATGCACATGGATTCTAAACACGGAAGGGCACAGTTTGGAATGTACTGTGTGTTCATCTACACAACGGCATACTGGGCATGCTCACACACTTAGCAGTTGCAAAGGGCCGTCTTGCATGCATACACACAGATTCTAAACATGGAAGGGTGCAGTTTGGAATGTACTGTGTGTCCATCTACACAATAGCGTACTGGGCATGCTCACACACTTAGCAGTTGCAAAGAGCCGTCTTGCATGCACATGGATTCTAAACACGGAAGGGCACAGTATGGTATTACTGTCCCCACGTACATGAAGGCCACTCACATGTATTGACCAGTACACACTCAGGAGCTATCACAGATGTCTCAGGTGCATATCACAGAGGTACACACCACAATCTACAATGTAGCCCTCCGACATCACCATGTCATTGGACCAGCAATACACAGCCATACATTAACACAACACCGTGTGACTCATGACCAGTGGACTGTACATAGGTCTACAGCAACTGTGCACACTACCGACAGGGTTCCATCATGTGTTATGCATTGCAATGATACCACTGTATATAACCAGGTCAGCTCTACACATACCAGAGGCCTTAGGTCTTACACAGCTGTGACAGATGACTGTCGCTGTACACCAACCAACACACATGTTTGGCTATGTCATACATGTAATTGCAGTGGATATGTGCATGGATCACATACACAACACATATGTACATAGCATAGCTTTTGCTGTCCTCCATGCAGACAAGTGGCTACAGCAATCATACGCACGCAAATGGAAGGTGGGTCCATGGCTGTTGAATGCTAACAGTACATGAGGCAGCAATGTTGACTGAGGACACATTCCCTCTGTACTAGTTACCCATGACACCCATCATATCATACAACAGTCCATGTGTTATGTATGTCAACACACATGTCCACCAATTGCAATGCATACAAACATGGCTACATGACAGGCATGTAGGACCAACACACATGTACAATCTGTAGTGTGCATGCAGCTACCATGCATGTGCAGTAGCTGATGTAAGTAACTCATCTGTGCTTAACTACAACATGCAGTTGCAATGCAGCCCCATCATTGACACCTGTATATGGTGACATACTGACAATACGGAAGGATGTACAGCAGGTATGGATGGATGTGTGTACATAAAGTGGTGATCCACCTGTGTAGATGGATGTTTGCGGGGATGGCTCACAGGTGTGTCACATGCTATCCTACCATTACATGTGCAAACAGTATGCTATGTTACCGTTACTTGACGGTGGAGACATTAAACCTACACAGTGGTCAGATGTTACCGACAGTACATCACATGACACCTGTAACACTTACATCCTCCCGTGTGCACATAGCAGCACAATTGCTGAAGGTAGCTTTGGTGCACAAAATGCGGCCAATACTGCTGCATGTCTGTCAGACGTATCATCATATAGCAGGTGTATCATTCACAGTACTGCCATGTGTGTTTGCTTGTGTGACCATATATGCCACATATGGTGGGGAATACATCCCAATTGTTACACACCCCTGTACACTGTTGTAGAGATCTGTACATACTGCAGTGTGGAAAGCATGATGTAGGCAGGTGTGGTGTGTGTATCACACACATCAGCTGTCCATATGTGTATGACATTTGTGGTCTCCACAGTGTGTGTGTGTATGTAGGTGTGTATGGCTGTCTGGTGCATGGAGTCAGGGTGTATGCTACCATACAGAACACACAGGATCCCTAACCCCTCATGGTGATGCAGTCCACTACCCTGTTGATGCCATCGGTCTCAGCCTCACTGGCTACCTGTACATGTTCTTTCTCTGTGTCGCATCGTGTGGGTTCACAGTACTGTGATGGTGATGACCACATAGGCAAGGGTCCTCACCTCAACACTATGGGGTGTGTGTTATAGTGTTGTTGACCCTGTGAGTGTGAGCATGTTCCTGTAATGTGACAGGGTATTACTGCTACACAGTGAGGCCTCATGCTATCAAGTGGCCTCTAACATTATTATTGGCCAGACCGCTGTGTACAACCTCTGCACCATGTCAACATACTTGTGATATGACCTGGTATGGATGTCACATCTCTAGCCACTGTAGCCTATTAAACTGCCCACATGCTTCTGGATCAGTATATGTGTGGACATCTGTGTTATGTTAGACTTTCCAACAGTCAGGCTGAGACTACATATAGCATGCTGATATTGCCATATGTGCCTGTGAGTACTCCACAGTTACACATGGGAGACTGCAAACAGTGCTACCTGTAGGCACATGCAAGTAGACCATAAGGAGGGAACCAGGGCATCATTACCAACATGCTGTTACTGTTGTTACCGAGACACATACTGTGAACATATAACAGTGCATGCTAAACCTGTACTACATGGTATGTCTGGTGCATGTCAACAGTACACAACTAATGTAATATACACATCTCTCACTATTCACACACAACTAATGTAATATACACTTCTCTCACTATTCTTACACAACTAATGTAATATACACTTCTCACTATTCTGTTCACCCTGTGCATCAGACCATTTGAGCATGTCCCTGCACCAATGGTGTGGATGACAGGGATGTGGCACATGATTCATCATATGCACAGGGTGATAATGTTTGCCAGGGGCATAGGCTGCACCAATGGATGACATCTTGTGTGTGGGTAAGGGCCAGTGATATGATTGGACATGTCTGTTCAGTATGCATGTGGGTGTTGTGGTGCCCTACAGATGTCTTTGCTGTGTGCGTGTATGTGTGCACACAGTTCTGCCTTTTGTGAGGCCTACACGGGGTATTATTGACATCTCCAGATTGTACAGACCAGGTTGTACAGCTCACTGTGTCCTGCCACAGCCATGTGACCTGTGCCTGCCAGGGGTTGCACATGCACTGCCAGACGGAGGTACAGCTTGGCTACTGTCCGACGACACATGTCCACTGGAACCGTGTACCCGCTGGGAACCTCCAGGGCCACATCCACGTGGCCTGCTGTGTCCTGGTGTGGACAGCGCAGCACCAGCTGCACTGCTACTGCTACCAGCACTAGGGGAGCGGGCATGTGAGGTGGCACGCTCATGTTGACCTGCACTAGGTGGTGTAGCTGGCCTACGTCCACGTGGCCTATGCCTCACTCCTACCAGATGTTCCAGCACAGACAGCTCACACTCGCGGATTACCATGTCACGGTCAAGGATTCTGACCATGTCACCCAATCGCCTGTCCAGAACATCAGCAAGCTGCTGTTGAGCATTTGCCAATGCCTGAATGTTGTCATTTAGGATACAGATAGCGGCTCTCTGCAGCCTCTGCCCTTCTCTGTTCTGCCGTTCAGCACGTGCCTGTGCCACCATTACAGTCTGGAACATGCGTCTGGTGATACCAGCTGCTGCGCTCTGTCCTGCAGGTGCATGTCTGCCAGATGTCCTCCTACGAGCAACACTGGCCACATGCCTGTGTGGCACATCTGCATTCATTACACTGACACCACGGTGTGTAGACTCACCTTCTGTAGCCACCACACGTTCCTGTTCCATGCTAACAGATGCTCACTGTCCTTCCTCTATGGCCACTGGTGATGCGGTATGTGTTGGCAGCAGAACTGTGTGCGGGGAAGAGGGGGACATAGCTGGGATGGCAACCATTGGCACAGATTCAGCCCCTGGCAACCCTGCCTGTACCTCATGCATATGTTCATCACTGCTAGTATCTGTGGGGACACTAACATCAGATGGACCGCAGAAGGGTAACGCACCTACATCACCTGTGAATGCAAAGAAAGACTCTAAATTACAATAGACACTCACACAGACACACAGACACACACACAGACACACACAGACACACACACACACAGACACACACACACACACAGACACACACACACACACACACACACACACACACACACACACACAGACACACACACACACACAGACACACACAGACACAGACATACACACAGACACAGACACACACACAGACACATCACAGACACACCATGCATGTGATTTGACAGATGGCATGCAGCATGCCTGTGATACAGCAGAGGGCATGCAGCTCAGACATTAATAGTGTTAGTAAGCATACCTCCCTGGGGTGCATACTACAGCAAGCAGGTGTCATATCAGTAGCCATACAGTTCACACAATCATGGTAGTATGCATGCATCCCCGTGATACACCATGTGGACCAGAACAGGATAACAGTACACATGGCTGACGTGACCTTGACATGTAATCTGCTGACGTGTGCATTAACATGTATACATGTCTGACACAATGGTGTCCTGACACATGTACAGCATCGTAATGGACATCACATTGCTGTGTTGTCTGTATGCCCTACAGATAGAATGCATGTTTAGCAAATGTGCATGAGCATGGAAGGGAAGTGTGAGCTGTCTACATTGCTATACAGTGTGAAGTACAGACACTGTGCAATTGCATGGCAGCATGAGGCATCTATATTGCTGTACAATGCATAATAGGTACACATTGCATAGCCATAACTGCATGCATACCCATGACATAACTGTGGATTGTGACCCACGATGCTGAGGTGTATACACACCAAACCATGCTGTGTCAAGTGACAGGTCACTGGAGAACCTACTGATGACACCCCTGAACAACAACTACAGGGTCTTAGCTGCCTGGCAACCATGTCAATTCACCATTTCCCACATGACATTGATGTATCACACACACAGCTAACGGTGATGTCCTACAGCAGCAAGGGAAATGTACAGTATCTGTGGCCTGATGTGGTGTCAATGTCTGTGGAAGCTGTACAAGTGACTACTGTCATGCTATGACACAGTCGTGATGTTCAACAGATCTTATATGGTAGACTTCAGTGACACCTCCACTAGCTGTGCACAGGCTTTTAGGATGTCCAGCGTACCACATCAACTGTATAATCAGTCAACTAAGGCTATAATTGGACCATATGTGGACAATGTGCAACAGGGTGCATACACATCACATCTAATGTGTGGCTACATGTCTCTGGCCATCCCCCGTGGCCATGTGTGCACATGTGTTGGCCAAATGTGTGTGATGGCCATCTATCTCACATGTCTGTGTTGTCCCATATGACATACACCCATAGATGTCAGATATGTCACCATCCACAGGGCTATGCAGACAATGGGTTGTATGTTTGGTATGTGGGGTATGGGTCATGGGATAGTGTGACAATATTGCAGCCAGAACACTACGTGTCTGGGACATGTCAGATGGCACATCACAATGTGTGCACCCAATGCAGGGGCATATAACACAATGGTGACACCTGTGGGCTGACCATATCACAGCTCACTGTGTGGTACTGTTTGCATACCACACATGTTGTTCCAATGCATACTACATATGCCTCCATTGTAGAACACCTCCACCATTGTATTCACAGCTGACCACACATGTAGCAATGACAACTACTGTGGTTTCAAGTCGGTGTATCATTTTGTTTGTATATATTGCACATGGGTGGCCTGTGTGACTGATGGGTGATGCGACCTGTATATCGTGACTGGAATGAACATCAAGTGTGCAACTGTTAACTGGCCACATGGCAAATAGATCTATGCTTTAACATGCCTGATACTGATGACAGTCTCACCTGCAATGGACTCATGTCTGTGCAGCATGCCAGAGGTACCTGTATAGGGGTGACACAGCAGTATAAACATTATCCATGACTGTATGACAGCCACAGGGTGCACTGTGCATGTTAACACATTTGCCTGTATAATAGCATATCGTATGCACATGTGTGCATACACAGGGTAGCATACTGTAGTGTGCAGCATGTGTGTCCACATACCTTGCATATGTTGTTACTTTACATAATGTACAGTGACACATGCAACTAAATGGGATATAATAGCCATTTGTGCAATACTGACTTACCAGGCAATGCCAGGCTCATTGGTTGGGAGACAGCCACCTCCACGATGGCAGCTAGTGTGTGTGGATGCTGTTCTGAGGGTGTCCCCAGACTGGCCAGTAGCTCCTTGGTGTGTGTGAGTGGGGGCTGGGTTGGTGGCCCACCACCTGTTCCACCTTGTTCCCTGGCGATTGCAGCGGCATGCTGTTTTGCATGTCGTATCAAGTCCATGCAGTGTCTGCGCACCTGCTGGTAGGTGCGGTTATGGCCACCCACATCGTTCACCCCCCTGCGTAGATCCTGCCACAGGTCATCCCGCTGCTGGGCATGCTGTGGCACATGGCTGAACAACACCTCGTAGTTCTCATGGAGGTACTGGATGAGGACATCATCCTCCTGGCGGCTGTACGCTGGAAGGCATGTATGAGGCATTATCTGTAAGACATAATGATGGTGACCGGTCACAGTTTCAGAGATGTACAGAGATACTGCTGCACATACATTTCTATGACATCTAGTACATCTGCACAGTTATCTTTGCAAATCATCATGACACTGACACAACTGACATGTCACACACATGTAACACCCGTTATGCATTGGATATCATCACCATATATGTGTGTCACCTCATTACAGTGTTCATACTCCATGTGAATGCTGTCTTGATGTGGGCATGTCTATTTGCCTGCACTGGTGTTCTTACCTATCTGCACATGCCTGGATGTGTCCACGGTAATGCTGTTGACCTTGATGCTGTGTATATGTCACATATCTACACAGATACAGCCTTAATGGACTTGAGCAGTGACAATGCACACATACACATGGACACCTGTACATGCATGTGTTTTGCCATATACATCTACACAGCACTGTACAGCTGTTCAACATCCTGCCACGGATCGCCTGTGTTGCATATGTGATAGACATGGGACAATGGCTTGTCGGACGTCATTCGCAGGGATGGTTATCAACCATAGCATGTACGGGCAAGGTTTCCTAGCTGTAACAGACAGCCATTATGCCACCGCGAGGTGCATCAATGCCACATTACTGATCCGGACAGTTGATACTACATCTAACATGTGGCCATCACACCATGTATGATTGGGATGACATGTGCAGCTTTGATGGACAGGGTTGCATGGTTTGGCGGGAGTATGTCACATGTATGGCACAGGGATCTGTCCAGCATGTGGTGATCCTAGTATTAGGATGGTGGCTGTCCATGATGTATGTCTTACAGATCAGGATATGGATATGTAGCATGTCCATCATCATGGTGTAGCAAAAGTCTTTATGCAAGGTAGACAGCATGCTGCATAGTGGAGGTGAGGATTGTGAAGGCTGGTATCACCCATCCACGCATGGCCATTACCCCTTAAAGGTGATATGTGATCCAATATTGGTCACCCCAGTGCTGTATATGCATCTCCAATGATCTCCGTGCTCATGGATGGCACCCTGTCATGACATGGGTACCTCGTATGACTACCCAAGGGGCCTGGAGATGTCACCAAGGCAGGGAGATGTACTGCACAGCACCATCCCTTACACAGTGTCCATAATGTTGACCACAGCCTAGGTGGGAGTTAATGGGTACAGGGATGTTCACCTAGTGGTGACAATGCTGATATCATCCATCAGAATGTGCACATATGTCACACACCTCACCCACACGGCCCATTCTGTATGTTGTTCACAACACTGACATAGCTATTCCTCATAGGTCATGGCCATTCACATCCTTACATACACAGATGCCTAACATTTGTCTGTGCGGTATGGGCTACAATGAGGGTGGAGTACAACACATTAACCCTGTTCCACTGTAGCTGGCACTGGTGTGATATGCACATGTCACTCTGGCACCTTTTGTAGTTGTGATTCTGTCAACAGGCCACTGGTAGAACACTCCTGTGACATACAAAGGTATTTGCAATCAAACATCCGTACTGTCTTGTACATCTGTACTGCTAACATCTACAGTGATAATGGTTCATGGACATGCACACCATACTCAGCAGGGTTATAGTGCGGTGCCACCCATTATGACTGTCATCACCACTTGTGGGTTGATATTATCCAGCACCCTATCTGTATTGTATGGTCATGCTAGGCACTTGTTCAGAACTTGTGAGCATGTCATGAGCTACTGATTAATATAGCACCCATTCCACACCATTTCCCACAGGTACACTGGCTGTCCTAAAATTTCCAGCTTGCTTATGGTACAACAGCTGTTGTACACACGTAAACACATATCCTGTGAGACATGGTTGTATATACAGGCATGTCCAACTGTCACGTACCAGTGCTATTGCCTGTCTATATGATGGATATGTCATACATGTGGCAATAGAGCAATTGTCTCATGTACACATTCAATGCTCACCTCCCAACATACGACACTACAGCCTGTGGGGGATGCAGTTATGCAGCCCTGCTGTGGGTAATGCTGTCACCAACCCTGACTGCACCTGACAGTCATGTGGGGATGTGTAACATTCACAACACACCCCACTCATCACATAGTCTCACATGATCTCCACCACAGGCCACACTTACAAGGACAACTTGTGCAGTACCTCTCCATACCCTGCGTAGGCACCAGAGGCAGCCCCCATCACAGAACACAACATCACCAACTTATAGCCCACAGACTCATGTGTGCCCATCACATACAGCCAATAGGGTGTTATAACATACACAACACACCAGTCATAGGTGACTCTGTAGGCAGTCACACTGCAGTTCCATACAGCAGGCTACACAAGACAATAGTCGCTTACATCTTGCTGTCGAGTAACTGGTTCTGCAACATAACCTATGCACCCATGCCACACCTCACCAGGTACGATGTGACTGTCATTCTCTATGTTAGTGTGACTGCCCCGAGATGCCACTTCACAGACTACGTGTGCAGGGACATGCAATAGCTCACCAGTCTTGTAGCCTTGAAGGTGTGGACCTAGCCCTGGGGAGCATTATGCATTTATCCGGACCCGATACCACTGTACAATGACTGACTGTGTCACTTCAACAGTTGCCTATGCTTCTGCTGTCATTCCACAGGCATCTGGTATCTGTCCGCTTTGACTGACCTGGTCAAACACAATGCTTTGGCACAGATGACCTGCACCTGTCAGCCCTGGGAATACAGATCACATGTAAGGCTCTTGCTGCTTCTATACTGCCTGTCTTGCACAGTTTCCAATAACAGTCACTGGCAGAATGGGAACTGGCAAGCAAGACATGGGGTCATGTGACACAATGCTTGCATCTTCCTCTGTGATGCACACAGGCAAGGCACACCTTATAATGCACCACTCCAATATCTCTGCAGTGACTGGGACCTGCCTCTAGGCTCTGCAGAGCACACCTGCAATGACAGGTTATAGACAGACCATACCTTTCAGGCACATACTTGACCGGCACACCCGCAGCTGAGGTGTTCCCATATCCCACTATGTTGTACACACATCCTGGCTAGTTACTTAGCACAATGCATCAGAGGTGCTCCACGTGCAACTAACTGTGTCCAGAACCACTATACACATTGTAACAAGCTACAGATTCAACAACATACCCCACGGTTACCAGACCTCATTTGTTGGTGTACTGGACAGTAAGGCTCAGACAGCTACTACTGATGTGTGACTGACACTACCCCACACTTAACTGGGATAGCCACTCATGTACCGACACATCCATGAGTCATAACCTCAGCTGGATCAACCCATACACACCACCTCCAAGACCAACATTAACCTTGACATGAACACTACCAACATGTGACTGGGGTTATCCCCTCATTGGTGGTTTCTGAACATATGCTAATCAACCTTGTTAGCCACATCCCGGCACCACACCCTTCATGGCATACACAGTACATGAGTACTACAACACCTACTACAGACATCTTATTACAGCGGTTGTTAACATCATGACACCAGTGCAGATGGACAATGCACATACAAATGCTGAAACATACCCCAGTGCACTTCATTAGCACGTACACGACTGCATGGATCATGCTGTTCTACACAGAGCCATGATGGTACACACCAGATAACAGACACCACTCTGGTGGTCAAGTTCCATGGACATAATGTACAACAACAGGTGGAGGCTGTTGCACAGTGGTGTACAATCCCATGGGTGGGGTAACTCACTGGTCAGCCTTGGTAGGGCCACGGGATCCCTCATCACATACTCCAAGACTAGCTACGTAAACATTACTGCGACACATTCCAGGGTGTACCACAAGGCAGTATGGTGGTATGTCAGTAGTCGATGGCAACACCCACATCTGCTCTCACATACAACAGTCACTCAGGAACATTACAGACCCAGGTGATGTTGGCAACATGCGGGCCGATGGATTCAATGGTAACTTTACACCCTCTCACTTACTACAGGGCCACAATCCATGCAGGAACATTGCGGTGTCCCTGCGGTCACACCTACACAGTACTATCCTGCACTCTATATATCCTGGGACACTGGCCCCTTGTCACCTTCCAAAGTCCCAGGCTGTGATGTCCACAAACCTCTGAACGACATGTCTCCCCACTAGGCCACCATAATCAGTAATAGCCTTGTATCAGACATTGTGGCCCCTGAATGGCACACAGCAACATTTATCACACTCCACACAGGTGGCACCACAATGCACGAGTGGGACTATAGTCCTACACACCTGCCTGGACTGTTCTGCACGGCTATGGGGCACATTATCAAGGACGTCATTCACAGAGACATTGTTGGGCTCCGGTCCTTTGATGCCACCCGGGTTGGACTTGTTAGGACCAGAGCATGGCCCCTACACCTGGTGGACTCCTTTCATACAGTTACCAGGGTAGTTGATGATAGTACGGGAGTCCACACATCCTACATTGTCCTCTCATTGCCTTTCAGCACCGTTCTCCATTCTGGTATTGACAACATACACATCCACCTGCACATCGTACCCTATGTCTGTGGATGTTATGCAACATGGCTCATGCACAGGACACACGCAATGAGCGTAGCATACCATAGTACCTACTGCATTTCAGTTACATTTGGCATACCACAGTCCTCAGTCATTGGGCCCCTCATGTTCAGTATATGCTTCCCTGAGGTACAGGCTAGCACAGAGGGACTTTCCCTGCCTAGCTTTACAAACCCCTGCATACAAAGTGCCATGATTGATCCACCAGCTGATTCTGACTCCATCCATACGGGTGTCACTGTGACAGATACCTGATATGAATATCATGGCCTCAAGCTGCATGACACAAGGTCCATGGACATCACCTTTGCATTATACCATTCACCCACTATCACATAGGTGGTAGTCCCTTACACACATGTCACATTGTACATGTTTGTAGTACACACGTATGTCACACCCACTCCTGTGATTACCGTATTGCCACTGTGGCGTGGATATCCTTCTACATGGCCACAACTATCTGTACTGGGTGCATAGCTGGTACATAGGCACCCATTGTACCTCTGAACTCAAGACTTATACACACATTCAAGGGTACACCACCCCATTTAGGGTGTACCTTACACAACAGCTACAGATTTACATACCACAACATTAACACGCCATGACGTTTATTGAGCTCCGACAGCTAAGGTATGTGGCTGAACTACGCACACCACGTCTGTACACATTTGCATACTACATACTCAGGGGTGACCTCTGCTGAACAGACAGGGCCCATGTCCACAACAATATTAATGGATATACTCCACATAAGCGACATACGCAAATGCCACTGTGAGCAACATGCTCATGGATATGTGCACAGATGCAACAATGAGTGGGATGTGCTTGAAGGTTACATTCCCAAACCGGACACTCACCATGCTTTGGAACATGACTCCTATGTACATCATGCAGGGGCACTCAGTAGCACTGTTCATGTGATACCTCCCTTGGTGTTTGGGAGACACATGTACATCAGGGATCACTGCAGTGGCTGTACTGTGCAGAGGTGCAGGTAACACATGGCTCTGCTGATCACAGGACACTACCCTAGAGAGGTGCCACTGGTGTGAACACTGTAGTTGTGCTTACACATAGACTTGCCAGACTGCATAGTACCCCACTATGAACCTGTGAAGCTATTACATGTCCTTTGTGCATGGTTACTTGCTAGCCCTTCCATTTAGATTAGCTATCATGCTATTACAATGTCCCGTGCCTACAAGCCATATGCATCCTGTTATTGTACATGCCAATAGACGATACCTTTGGTATGCATGATATGCCTGTTATGCTGTGTAGAATATCTGACATATCTACCTACAATACTATACATTACACATATTTTACATAGTATCCCATAATGAGAAGCATACTTGCACAGCGGGACTACCTTAGACATGTCATTGTCGTTATATGCCCATACACATGCCTACTGTGACAGTATATCAACATATACTATCCCCGGCTATGGCACGTACTTGTTGGACATACCCTACCACTGACGGCGGGTTGTATGTAATTGTTCTGTTTAAAGCCCTCATGTAGCATCCCTTGTGGTGTCTGTGATGTGTACCTTGTGGCCCACTGCTGGACGCACAGTTTCTACAAGCTTAAGTATGCTCAGCAAGACATCACTACATAAATACCTTTTCCCACGTTATGCATTGCGGACACTTTTAATTAATGCAAACCAGGCTATACATACAGTAGATAATTAATACAAAACATGCTATACATAAACTTACATACCAAGTGTTCTACATACCTTGTTATCATTACGGACTTTCATCTCTATCTCTCTCACACTGCTTACACGGGTATTTTGTATGAGCATATGGTTTGAATTTCTGGCAAGTCTTCCTTATATACGTTGATACCTGTAACATGTGGTTTCCTGCCGCCTATTGGTGTTTCTGAGTGACTAATTACTTGCATATCAGCTGTACAGCTACTCCATTCTCCAATTACGTGGCAACATTTGCCCTACCTTCGGGGAGATGGCCTGTATTGTGTTTTGTTATGTGTAATTGCAACTGCTATGCATAGAGACAAGTATACTTTGGATTCATGTCCACCGTGGATTGTGTTTGACAGCTAGAGTATGTGGTTCAACATGTGGGTGTACCTGTCATCCCAACGTCTGTTAACGGACTACTGCAAACAAACCCTGTAACATCGCCGTTTGTTCCATTATACAACGGCTGCAATTTTGCATGGTGCCTTTAATTGTGACTCTCACAAGGTATGTTGATGGTTCTGCAGTTGTAATTGACTGACTGGATGTTTGTGCTGTTATTACAGTCTGTATTGCTATAGTTTCTAGTGTGGGGGATGTCGGTGGGTGTACGTTGCATATACAGGTTTGTGGGGCTTGCATTTCCACATATTCCATATATATGTATGTGGGCTCCATCCCTAATTAAAGAGCTATCAGTTAGTAGACTTATGTTACGGGATTGTACATTGGGCCATTGTTAATTGGTTTCTATATAGTATGCAGGTGAGGTTGATACTTCCATACCTCCGGAATTGCAGCGATATGTAAAGGGATATGTCTACATGGCAGCTATCCCATGTATTTCTGTCCCAGATATTTGCAGTCATTGCGGTTGTGTTGGTAACAGAACCTCTTTACCATGGGTTGCCACCTTTTCATATGGCCATTGTTGGACACTTCCGGGACACACAGCGGTGTTAAAGGCCAACACATAGCCATGGTCAGTACACAGGATAGCACATACTTTTATCCTCAATACATTCCTATTGTTGTGGGACTTTGGCTACTTATCATATTGCATGTAACATTCATGTTTCTTACATACAGACATAACTATTTAATGCTACTATTACATTATATATGGGACATATTAATGTCCTACGATCTCGGACATTTGCCCTTTGTAATGTTTTATGTCAGGACACACCTGCCCAGGGAGGGGCTGTCCCTCCTAATGTGGGACAGGTGGTAACCGTACGCCTACGGCTAGCTATACCCACACCTACTGTAATGATCTACCTCTGAGTTGACACTAACAGACACATGATGCGGACACACACACACACACACACACGCATTACAGTCACACGGGGACGCACATGGCACCCTCAACACACGCATACATAGACTACGGCACTCACAAACACAGTTGAACACAGTACCTACGTGGACCGCAACACCGGCAGCGGTGACTAATTATCCATTCATATCATCATACTATTACTCTTGGTTGTGCTGTTCCGGTACTGTGTTCTTTCGGTCTTTCAGCTTCGTGGTTACGCATGTCGGTATGTTACACATTCCATAGTTGGCGGTATCCTAATTATTTGTACCACCAAGGTGTTATGAATGTCGTTGACCTATCTATATATATTTGCAGATATCGTTGAATCCGTATATATCAACATATATCACTCTATCGCCCTTTATATATGTATTATATATATATGTATATATGTGTACATATAGATATATATATATATATATATATATATATATATATATATATATATATATATCTGACGGGGAAAGTGACAGGCAAGCTACACCTTTCATTGTGTACTTGTTGGTGTATACTGTTTCCTGGTCTCCGCACGTTTGTGTCTGTACCTGTCACAGTACAGACCTGCCGTAGGTTAGGGTTGCCAGCTGTCCCACTCTGCGAGGGACAGTTCTTTGGGCAGTTGTGTCCTGCAAAATATTTGTAAACATGGCAAATGTCCTGTGATTTTAGAACATACTTATTTCCTATAGTTGATGTAATAATCGCATAAAACAGTTATTCTGTATCTGAACCAACAAACAGAATAAGTAAGTCAACATTACAAAAATTAGCTTTTATCTAGGCAAAACAGTGCAGTTTTGCTTTTCGTACTGGCCGAATGTATGTGTCGGCCTGCAGACATCTGATGTATGTCCCACATTAGTCATTTGAAGAGGTGGCAACCCTACCATAGGTACATCTTGCCTAGCAATAGTGTTAGGTGATTTGATACATGATTGCGTGTTCTACACCTGGCAGTGGTCATTTTACCCTTCAGAGCAGGCGCTGTTAGTACAGGGGTGAATAATGCTGGTTTCACCTGTTCTAGACATCATTGAGCGTGATCTGCACAATATTCGGAGTAGCTTATCCCTGTTTCGCGCATATCCATATAGTCATATTTAAACGTCGCTTACCAGCAGTGGGCAATGCATATTCCCAGTAACGTGTGCTAAACATGATCTGCTGACCTGCATCCGACATGCATTGCTCGTGCCTTCGGGATTACGTTACATCCCTTGCAGGACATGGGACCGGGAACATGCATGACAGTCACTGCATTTAACATATGGCCATCTGGGATTTGTACACGTGTTATGTCGTTTTGTACGTGGAGTATACTACGGCTGTTACTCCATACTGCACTCACGTGGGTAACTCAGTTAGTTTACATATTGATGAGTCCAGTTAATGGTATGTCCATGTGATGTTTACTGGATGTGCTCCAGCATTGGGTATGTATATTTCAGTGAGCCACACACGATACTGTGCTACACCTTCAAACGAAGGTGGGTGGAGCATGCTGGGGTGACGAGTACCTGTCATGGGTACACCCCATGCCTTGACACAACATCCATGATTATATTATGTGGAGCCCCTCATTAACGCAGCAGGGACTCTGTGCTGAGTGTGTGCAGAACAGTGCTTACACACATGTGCTCCCACGATTGCCTCTGCTCCTCTATGCGACAGTTGGTTACTCGATGTTGTGGCGACAGCGAACACTGTTTGCCCCATTTGGTGTATGGCCTCTGACAATCAGCCGTGTACCTACCGATGTACCTGGGAACCTATACACACAGCATCACCATATGCTGATAGGCGCATGTACTGTTCAGGTTTTGACGTTCCTTGTTCCAATAGCTGTTGTGTGCACAATGTTTGAGGGCTGCCTATGTAGGATTCACACAGTGGGCCACCTATACATTACAATTTACAGGTGGTCGTGCTTGTGTGCCATCCATTTTACTGTGTGTGTAGGTGGAGAGGTGTGTCAGTCCGTAGGGGCCTACACTCTCAGAGTATGTGCTATACATTCCCTCTTTGCCAAGGCATAGGCATATTGAGCATGCCTCTGTCTGCCTACTGGGGCTGGCACAGTGTGTTCATGGTCTGAATCCCTCTGTGCCTGTGATGGCCTTGGCAATTGCGGTGGGCTATGAGGGCCTTCACCATTTTGTCCCTGCTGCAGCTGTTTCCGCAGGATCATATTATGTAGCATGGCACATACTATGACGATGTGGGCACATGTGCCTGGAGAGTACTGCAAGGCTCCACCAGATGTGTCCAAGCACCGGAACCGTGATTTCAGCATCCTGAAACACGCTCTATGATGATTCTGGTTTGTGCGTGTGCCTCATTATGGCATTCTTGCATGGGTGTGTGTGCATTTCTGATGGGAGTCATCATCCATGGCTCCAGTGCATAGCCAGCATCCCCCACAAGGTGGCCATGTGGGATGTCCCCCTGACAAATACCTGATACAGCTGTGAGGCATGCCAGATATGAGAGTCATGGTAGCTTCCAGGGCTGCCAGCACACACATCCATGATAATGCCCTGGGCATTGCACACGACCTGGCAGTTGATGGAGTGGAATCCCTTGCGGTTTATGTAGCGCCAACCATGCTCACCGGGTGTTGACTTGATTTGTATGTGCGTGCAGTTTATCGCACCCAGTACCTCCAGGTAGTGTGCCACACAGTGGAAGTGATGCATATTGCTGGCCAACTCCTCCTGAGTTTGGGGGAAGTATATATGCTCATTGGCATGTGGTAACATGGCATCCAGGAATTGGTGTAGTACCCTGGATGCTGATGCCTGTGAGATCCCCATTATATCTCCAGTTGGCCTTTGAAAGGTACCTGTGGCTAGTATTCGCATACTTACACATACCTTCGTGTCCACTGGGATGGGTTCCCCTCTGTTATTTCTGGTTCTCAGGCGTGGCCGGCACAGCTCCACTATTTGCTGTAAGATGTCCCTGTCCACCCTGTAACGCTCTATCTCCAGATCATGTAGCCTCTGGTAGGTTACCCTTGGTCTGAACACTCTTCTCCTCCTCTGGGGCCTGCGGTGGTTGTCAGCATCATCCTCCACAACACCGTCAGTCTCTAACACATGCTGATGAATCACAGCTATGGCAGCTCCCAACATGTACATTTTAAAAGTTCCCTGTGTGTTTACACCTATGGTGCAGTGTTTGGGAATTCACAGGTGTGTGTTGGGTGCTTTCACACTTTATACTATTGTGCTGTGAACACCGATGATGTCATAGGGTGTGTATGTACGATCGTAGCTACAGGGTATTTTATGTGTTTTACTACCGGAACTACTATTGTGGTGCCTTTGGTGTTGAATTACATTTGGCTGCCGAGGATTACCTCTTGACCTTCCCTTTACATTTCTACATGTTCCACCTACCATTTTCTGGCATGCATCCAGCAGCCTGCTTTCATTTGTACTTTCCTAGACCTGGCGTATCTTGCGTAATGTGTGCTATTGCCAGTCTACTGTCAGTTTGCTTTGCTCTGCTATGACAGATCTCCTATCTTTGCAATCCAATGCCTCCCCTCCTTTCTTTGCATTCCGATGCCTCCCCTATCCTGTTTTGCAGGTTTCTGCGAGCAGACTTGACAGCTGCTGTCAATTGGCCGCCGTGAGTTGATTGGTGTTGATTGCTCATTAGTATGCCAATTACCCTACTTCGGCATTTCCTTCTTTTCTTCCCCTGACCTTCCTGTTTGTGCTATTGTTCGGGCCACGTGCATCCGCTTACTGGGTTTCGGGCACGTTTTCATCCCCGTACACATGCGCTTTTGGGCACCATGTGTGCTCTCAACTAAACGATTCTATACCTTCCTCCCCACCCCTGTCCTGCAGCTTTGCTTAGCAACGGCCAGGCCAGATTTGCATTGCTCCAATGTGCTTGCTGCTACGGTGGCACACCCCTCTAATGATGTCATGTATCTCCTCTGAGCCACTCCTCGGTGTTATAGTGCTGCGCCATATGGTTCAACCTTCATCCGGTGGGACATTTGCGATTCAGTATTATCTGCCTCATTTGCATGGCATTGACTACTAATTCATAGTTACCGTGTCGAACACTGTCGCAGGCCCTTAGCAACCCCTGCACCTTGTTTGTGGTGTTCCATGCCTACCATTGTGTATTATGGTGTAAACCTGATTTGTATTACATTGCGATTTTATGACATTTTTATATATTTTCTTTATGTTCCAGTTTGCGCACATATGCCCTGCGGTTGTACTGTGCGTTACTGTGGACATGACATTAAATGTTGTTTTTTAGGTGTTGTGCATCTTTTCTTATGCCATTGGCTGTATATTTAGCCATTGGCATATGTTAACTTTGTAATACATGAGTCTGGTCCGCTTCCATAGCTCCGATGTTCTGTTTGGGAAAATGTAAACCGCGTTTTTTGGTTTACATTTCCGTGGGCTTACGCTACACCTGCACCACTTCATGAATCACTATCTGCCTTCATTTGCATGGTGCGACACTGCACATGGGGTGATTAGCATACCTATGTTGAGGGCTGCACAGTTCTGGCGTACGCCGGTAGTGCACGTGATATTGGATCGTTCCTGAATCGCTCGATGGCCATATATGGTGTTATTCCGCCTCCGCTACGCCTGCGCCTGGCGCAAGCTTCATGAATCCCGGGGTATGTTTTTTTCTTAAATGTGCTTACATCCATTGCAGTGCAGGTCAGTATTATATGGGATTCAAACAATCTGACAGTTTCTGGATGGCCATCTTCTGAATGCTATTTGTCTAGGAATGATTCAGTTGTAGCCCTGCTTCATATTTTCTATTTGAACGGTAGTTCTCTTCAATTAATATGATATTTTTAGCTGAACAATCTGGAGGATTTATCTTTATTAAAAATAAATCAGATTGTAAATGGCTTAACTGTTTGATGATAATGATAATGACATATTGTACCATGCCGGTGTAGACAACTGGCTACTGGGTTTGATTTCAGCTTGGACAAAGTTCTTTTGTCATTGTACATTGGTTAGACAGAGAAGTTTCTCTTGGCCTTCTGAGCACTTTTATTAGCAAATGTAATCATCTTGGAAAGGCATCTCATTTTTTTTTTTTTTTGTGCATGGTACAAAGAGTTTTCCTGGTACCTGCTGTTGGAGATGACCCAGGAATTTTGGTTGGATGATCCTATGTATCTGCAGTTTGGACTCTTTTGCGTGTGTATTGGCTACCTTTCATACATGGCCAGGCCATGGTTTGTTTATTTTTTAAGGTGCCTATTAGTATTAACTCCCACTATATTAATGGACACATGCAGCTGTTGTCAGATTTAAAGGTGGTGTCTGTTGCCTATTAAAAGTGCAATATGCTTATTTGATGATTGGAGTTTGTTGTTTCAAGAGAGTAGTTCTATGCATTATTGTTTATTTTTTGTGTGTATTGCATTTTATAGTGCTTATGATGGGGGAAATAAAAGTTATGATTATTAAAAATGTTATGCAGTATATTTTTACATTTCCTTCTCTCAGAATGACTTATCAGTTGTCAGAAAAAAAAATAATTAGCTGTATTTGCTATCTTTGGTGTCTGCCTCTAGAACCTCTATAACTATACATTTATACAACGTTATTTGACAGTCTGGAACACAACCACATCATGTTTTCCTCACTTTAGTTCACTATACAGTAGACTACCTCTTATCTGGACTCTCTTTAACCGACCATCAAATTTCTGCCATAACCCTACCAAAAAACAACAGAGAACAACAACACTTCTACTCCCTCTGGGCTAAATAATGATAGACATTTGAATTTTAGACTTCATATTCATTAGAAAGATGCATACCAACACAAATCCTGTTATTCTACCTGATTTATAATGTATAAATGCTATTTTGTATCCATTTTCTGATTAACCAGCTATTTGTTTATCCAGCCTAAGGTCTGGTCCCAGCGAGATCAGATAAGAGGGAGTCTACTGTAGTAAAATAAATAGGTTTATTTACATCATAATTTTTAGATTTATAGTGTATACTATTTAATTAAGTTCCTCCTTCTTTCTCCAGATTCCCAATAAGACTCCCCACATGCACAGCTATAGGGTTGAGATCTTAGATGAGTGGCTAAACCAAGATCTCCAGTAACTTCTTTGTCCAACCAGTGCTTTGTGTCCCAGCCCATGTACCTGACACACAAACTCTTTGAAATTTGATTTATACACACACACACACACACACACACACACACACACACACACACACACACACATGTGCGCGTGCATGCACATGCACACACACAGATGCACACTCCTGGGAAAGGCCGGCACAAGTTTACTAGCTGTGCCTCCTTCTGCCCAAACTATAAGGTAGTTTCCACCACCACCAGCAACTTCTTATCAGCTAATTTAAGGCCCTTAGCAAGGGGTGTCCAGTCCTACTGTGTAATGTTACTATTAATCCAAATGGCAGTCTGACCAAGAGCATGGCTATTTAGAAGTGGCCTTTACAGTGTTACCAAATAGATATGCAAGTACTGTAAGAGCTTAAATATCTCTAAACACACCGGCCACATTTAAAAGGTTTAAATATATTTAACAATAAATAATAAAAGAACAAGACAATACTAAATAAGTAATCAGTTACATCAGAGTTCAAAATCACAGGAAATATTTAAAACAACATTGCAGGACAGTCTCAAATAAATAAAGCAATCCAAAACAGAACAGGAGCCCAACAGTAGCCAGCAGAAAAAGATGTTAATCCTCCAAAACACTTTTTTTTAACGTAAAGTCAATTTAATAAAATTTTTTCTTACGTTTTCGTCACTTTAAATAACTTCTTCAGACACACAAACAGCAGTTACACAGTTTCTACAGCATTTAAACCATGTAGCATGAAGTCATGTGACTAATAGCAGCAATGAATTAAAGGTGCAAAGCACAATAATTCAAACACTATTAAAGTAAGTCTTAAAAAGTACATACTAACTCAAATAAAAAGTGTGTATGCAATAAGTATACAATATACAAGGATTATGTTAATGTCACTAGTAAAAAGTTAAAAATACACTATTGTGTAAGATTTCTTAATTTAAGCAAACATGAAATATTACAATTCTCATTCATACCAGGCAAGCAGAAAGCATTAAGTGCTAACTGCCATTCTAGTTCTCGTACCTCTAATAGTACTGGATATGGGCCACTTCTAATGTCAGGAAGTACTTGATCAATAGCTTGGAATGTGAAACTATGTCCACCATTTAATGAAACATGTTTTGCTAAAGCATTTTCTGTTTTATTTTTGCTAATTGCATAAGAGTGTTCGTAAATTCTCTCACGAAGCTTCCTGTCCATTTTTCCTATATAGAAAGCTGGACATAAGGTACAGGAAGCTAAGTAAACAACACTCTTGGACTCACAATTCAACTTATGGTTGATGTAAAATTTACATGTATTCAATACTGTAAAAGAATTACCTGTTTTTATGTATTTACACATCCTACATGCTCCACACATAAAGGTTCCAGTAAGTCTAGAAGTAGGTTTAATGCTTTTAATTTCAAAAAAAAACATTTTAAATTAGTACCTCTTCTATAAACAATACTGGGTGATTGGCCAATTCTGTCAACTAGGGAAGAGTCCTTAAAAAGGAAACTCCAATTTTTGTGGAGAATTAATCTACGTTGGTCACTGTCTTTACTAAAGGTGGTTATAAAAGTATTGCATAAAGAGTCTCCCAAGTTTGCTGAGTCATTGAAGGTTTTATAAAGGTAACCAAGTCACTGTTTGGTGACTGTGTAGTTTGAATGGCAACCTGGTTAGGAGGTGACTCTACCAGGTTAACATCAATGACAATGGAAGGTGAGGTCAAGAGTGGTTGAACTATACCTCTACTTCATTTGTTTACGATTTCTTCAGTTAAGTCATTTATTAAACTAACCGGGTAGCCTCTATTGCAAAACATGTCTCTTAAGAGTTGACATTCAGAATTAAAGTCATCTTCATTAGTACACATCCTTGCGGCTCTAATGAGTTGACCTTTCACTATTGAATATTTTTGCCTGTAAGGGTGCGCACTAGAAAAATGTAAATAGGAGTTGCAATATGTAGGTTTTCTATACATTTTGGAAACATATCTCCTATTTACTATATCTTTTTTTATATTCACGTCCAAATAGTCAATACTAGTAGTGTGAAAAGTGTAAGTAAACTTAAAAAATGGTGTAGTAGAGTTAAAGTAATCTATCATTTGTTTAGCTTGTGATTCGTTTCCTTTAAAAATCACAAAGATGTCGTCTAAAAGTCTGGTATAAAAAGTGAAGGAAGTGTAAATTTCAGAGTTATTGAATACAAAATATTCTTCCCATTGAGCCATAAACATGTTCGCCACACTCGCTCTGCAAGGGGAGCCTATAGCAACTCCCTGTTTTTGTAAATGGATCTTGTCGTTAAAAATAAAAAAGTTGTTGGAAAGTATAATATCAATTAACTCAGTTGCCAGGTCAATATCCCTTTGTGGAGCTTTTTTATTTTTCATATAAACTTTTACCCACTCAACCGCTTCTAAGTGTGGAATAGAAGTGTATAAGTCGACTACATTGAGTGTAAGAAAGTTGTCTTCTTGGTTAACTTCTAAAATGTTCAAATTTTTCAACAAAGTCCATGAATCTTTGCATACTCGTGACTCAAGTTTAAGATATTTTTGTAATATTGAGTCAACGAGTTTTGCACATGGATATGTCAAGGAACCTCGACCATCAATAAGTGGACGCATAGGAGGGTCATGTTGGTTCTTATGAATCTTTGGTATTCCGAACATGACAGGTGTTTTTGGGTAGAGAATATTGTTTTGCACCTTTAATTCATTGCCATTAGTCACATGACTTCATGCTACATGGTTTAAATGCTGTAGAAACTGTGTAACTGCTGTTTGTCTGTGAGTCTGAAGAAGTTACTTTACTTAAAGTGATGAAAACGTGAGAAACATTTTTATTAAATTGACTTTACTTTAAAAGAAAGTGTTTTTTGGGATTAACATCTTTTTCTGCTGGCTACTGCTGGGCTCCTGTTCTGTTTTGGATTGTTTGTTTCTTCCGCCCAGTTTATTTGTTTGTTCTACAGTTTTTATATCAAATAAATAAAGAAAACATCTAAGCTATACTTTACTAAATTCCTATCTGAATCTAGGAGAGTTACTATGCCCTAAAAACTTACTTACAGCAAGCAAAGTGCAGAAGGTTGTGAGTGAATTTCTTGTTAGGTCAGTGACAGAATACAAAATGCTCAATCTCGCTCTGAAACCATTCCCGTATACCTCTGTCTATTCACATTCTACAAGCTGTACTTAAAAAGTGTCTTGGCACTACTTCTAATTCTTGAAAATATTAGAACATGTTAGCTTTTCAGCACTGTGACTTAACTGTTTGCATGTTTATATTTTTAGTACTCACTCTTTCTTATGTAACAACTATAATTTGTTCTGTATACTGGCATTCCAGTTTGCACTATATTTTATTTTATGTATAACGTTTCTTTTACTTTTTATAGCTGTAGACATTACTGGAGCTTTTCTCCTTGGGTCTCCACTGAAAATGTTTTTTTTTTTTTTTTGTAGCTCAGCTGGACCAACCCAGTTAACAAATGTAAAATAAATAAATACACTTCTAAAAATTCCATGAAGTTTTTTTTTCAGTATTGAAGTTGTTCTAATTCCCATTTTGGATTGAAATACATCCATCAATCTCTTTCTAGACCACAAAACCGTGTTGTTTGAGTGCTGACCCTAGCTAGACTGAGTCTCAACTCCTGTCATAGTATACACAGATATTTGCAGTCCATTAAGTCTGTTTTCCATATAATTAGGCTGGTTTGTCATTTATTGAGAATAGAATTTCTCCACGATTTCATCCAAAATTTCCACACCTTTTTGTTTCCTGGTGAGTAAAAATCAATTAAAAGGTCATAATGAATACTGTGCTTGCCCATTTAACTCATTCCCTCCAATGGAGATCTAAAACAAAGAGCGAGAAGGTCACACTGAAAAACTAATCAGTAAAAAATAAATGAAAACTCCAGCCAAGCTAGAACTTTCAATGAGTAACCTCCCAAACCTCCTGTAACAGAGGCACATGGGATATATGCAAATTACCCTTACGAACATCGGGTGTTTCGGCTATATGGCAATTCTCATTGCCCATGACTTTTATGTTTGAAGTTGTTTTAATGGACAATTTCAGGCCAATGAAGCCAAACCCCACTAGCTATGGATATGCATATTTCAGCCTTGTAATGACCTCGTCAGCATAGCATAAGCAGAGTGTTTGACTAAGCATAAGAAATACAGGGTTGTTATACCCAGCTAATGTCAATTATCATTAGGGCGACTGCAAAATATCCCAACTAACAAATTAAAACAAAGAGTGAAAAGGTCATACTGAAAAAAACAATCAGTTAAAGCTAAATGAAAACTCCAGCCAGGCTAGAACATCCAATGAGTGACCTCCCAAACCTCCTGTGACAGTGGTACATGGGATATATGCAAATAACCATTATGAACATCATGTATTTCAACTATATGGCAATTCTGATTGTCCATGATTTTTACATTTGAAGTCACTTTAATAGACAATTTTAGGCCAATGAAGCCAAGACCCACTAGCTATCAATTTTCATATTTCAGCCTTGTCAGCATATCACAAGCAAAGTATTTGACTAAGCATAAGAAACACAGGGTTGTTTTACCCAGATAATGTCCATTATCATTAGGGTGACTGCAAAATATCCCAACTAACAAATTAAAACAAAGAGTGAGAAGGTCACACTGAAAAAACAATCAGTAAAAACTAAATGAAAACTCCAGCCACGCTAGAACTTCCAATGAGTGACCTCCCAAACCTCCTGTGATAGAGGCACATGGGATATATGCAAATGACCCTTATGAACATCAGGTGTTTCAGCTATATGGTGATTCTGATTGCCCATGACTTTTACGCTTGAAGTTGTTTTAATGGACAATTACAGGCCAATGAATCCAAACCCCACTAGCTATGGATATGCATATTTTGGCCTTGTTATGACCTCATCAGCATAGCACAAGCAGAGTGTTTGACTAAGCATAAGAAACACAGGATTATTATACCCAGCTAATGTCCATTATCATTAGGGTGACTTGTCCATTAAAATGACTTCAAACGTAAAAGTCAAGGGCAATCAGAATTGCTATATAGCTGAAACACCTGATGTTCATAAGGGTCATTTGCATATATCCCATGTGCCTCTGTCACAGGAGGTTTTGGGAGGTCACTCATTGGAAGTTCTAGCTTGGCTGGAGTTTTCATTTAGTTTTTTTTTTTTCCAATGGAGATCTGGAAGTTTGCACTGCAGTTTCCAACAAGTGGAGCTAAGTTTTTCAATAAAATCAAATTATGTCTTCACATTTCAAACAAATGTTCCTATCTCTGTAACCATACAGGTTACAAAATAAATGTAAATATTAAACTCTTCAGTATAAATTATGTTCTATATTGGTGGTATTCTTTTGATTCTAGGTCATAAATCAGATTTTATAAGTCTCAATAAACACTAACTATTAAATGTATAATATTTTGTAAACAGCTTACAATATCTCAGCAACCACTCAAGTTATAAGCACACTGTCAACAGCTTTTTGTTCATCCAGATGACAGCTTTTATACAATGCTACACAGTTATGTGTGCATAACATATTTGCCATGATATTCTGAGAAACAAAATGTTTATGACTATAAAATAAATATTATATAAACAACAATTAATATCTCATTATCTTCACTAGACAGAGGTCAAATAGCAATGCAGTTGTGTTTGCCAATGTATAAGATTTAAGATGAAATATTTTCATATCTTATATGTAGCATGGTTTTGGAATCATTAATGAAAATATGAACAAGCAATATTTGACACCTAGCTGTGTCAGTAGGAAATAAGTGCTGAAACATCTGGAGGGGTCAGTAGGATGTAATGAGTTAAGCATGTATTGAATAGCATTTCATTTTTTTAAGACTTGATTATGTTTTCAATTTCTGGTAAATAATATGCTTTATATTTATTTATTGTATTCCTTTGTTAAGCCCATCAAACACAATTGTCTCTTTTCAGAGGTAACCCAGGAGTACTAAGTGACTTGCTCAGATTTGCACAGTAGGCACACGGAAAAGGAAGTAGTCAAGTCCTACATCTTTAAGTACACATTCCCAGTAAACAACAAGGTTTGAGTATATATCAGTGCTAGTATTCTCTGATTAAGTGCTTTGCTCAAAATAAAATTGCATGGTAAGGGAGACAGAGTGAACACAACTATGACTATTAGTTGAAGCCCAGTAATGGCACGTAACATTAATCTTCACTAAAAACTGCCAGAATGTTTTACTCTATTGTTATTTCTAAGGCAATGTTTTCCCTTGATATGGTAGTGGCATAACTGCATTAACAGAGTAATCAAAGATAAGGATTGCCAAGTTTAAAAACATAAATGTCATTCTACTGCCATTTGAATAGTTTAATTAATTTCTGACTTACAAAAGAATATTTTACTTTGCTTTGGTGGGATAGATAGATACTGCCCTGACTATGACCCAGGTGACCTGGCTTTGATTAGTATCTCAGGCAGCTGAAAGGAGGCAGGGAGGGGATAGGTGTGCCCATCCTAAG